>NW_026937375.1:0-79356 GCF_032062105.1 Saccostrea cuccullata | reverse complement strand
GAACATTAACATGTGGTAAACAAACCTGTATGGAGGTGACATTTTTCTTCCCTTAAAAACTACAGCACATCCTGGGAAATTGTAACAGCAAGTTCAGAATCACCTCTACATAGGAATATAGAATGTATAATTGACTTGTATAACAGTGCAGGTGTGCATGCATAGGTACAAATAATGATTTTCTATTTTAAATGTTAAAGTATGTTTTGGGTTTTTTTCTTCACTTTCAAAATTCTTTAAATAAAATTCATGAAATTTTCCCGCAGTTAAGTTTAAAGTACCATGTACATGTACTTATTATAACCTCATGAACTTCTAGAATTGGAAAACATGATTACATTACCCTTTTAATAGAGATTGTTCTATCTGACGTATCCGTATCCGTATACGTATCCGTATCCGTATCGAGGTATGAGAGGCATCTCGATCCCGATGTCTAAACCATCTGGTTACATTTCCATCGTTTCAAGTTTGGTTTTTAACCTTATTCACTAAGAAATAATATGTAGTGTGTTTTTTTTTTAATAAAAACATATAAGTTGCTGTACACGTCTTATGCATCATGTCTTTTTGGGTGGAGGGGGTATAAAAGTTTAAAAATAAAATTAGAAAAACGGGTATGAAATTTTTAATTCAAATGTGTAGAAAATATTTCTAGATCGACCTCTCTTTCTCTCTCTCTCTCTCTCTCTCTCAATTTTAGGGTATTCATTCTTCATTCTTAAAATAACATTTACAAGAACACGACATATCCCATTAATATATAATTATACCGATATATACAGTTAAACCTCTTTATCTCAAACTTGTAAATTATAAATACATGTAGTTGTACATTAACTGGGAAAGATTTAATCAAAGTGCAAAACAAATGTATATGGGGGATTCACTGAAAATGTCCATCCCAATTTCCTTTTTTATCATCTTCTATGCCATTCATTATCACGTATTTGATGGTCATAGTTCTCCAGAAAAATTTTGGATATCTGGTAATTCGGGGGCAGTTTGAATACACTCCCTAAATTGTAGGTCGATAACCGTATCATGGGCGTCGGAAGAAAATAGGAAGGGGAGCTAGTTGAAAGGGGGTGCTAAACCAACAAAAAAAGATAAACCCCAATTTTAATTGACTATATATAATGTCTATCTTTGCAAGAAAATGGGGGAGGGCTAAGCCGCCCCTACCCCCCCCTTCCCGGTTCCGACGCCTATGCGTATCCAGGGTTTCAAGGAGCTTGAGAAATGACTATGTACAAGATCTGAAAGTGTTGCGTTTAAACGCTGTATATTTTAGACTTGATTGATTAAACACTTGTCGATAAAGGAGGAGGAAAATAAATGTTAGGTTATGATGTATCTTCCTCTCTTAAACTATTCTTTTTGCATGTTAACTTCTTTTCATGAAAGTTACATGATGGAGTTTTTAGTAAACAAAGCAGGCTCTGAAAAACTCACCCTTAAATACTATTGTGTGTGTAGGCCCCCCACCCCCACCCCCCACTTTATTTGCAAAGACGGACATAATATATATTGAGGCGTAGGATAAGCCCCTTCCCCACTCTCAACAGGCATGTTGTATTGCAGTTAACTAAGGCGTCGGAACCGGGGGCTAGGGGGCGTAGCCGCCTCCCCCCCACACACTCTTTTATCCAAAGATAGACTTAATATAGACATTGAACATCGCTGCGTAGGCTAAGCCCCCTCCCCCCCCCCCCCCACTTTCCACAAACATGTTTTAGTTTAGGTTAAATAAATGTGGAAAGTGGTGTTGTTTGGAAAAAATTTGCGAGTGAAACTAACACCCCACCCCCTCAGATTTTCGTGTTTAGACGGACATTTCCTTTTTTTGCCTGTCATTTTTTTTTTGTTTTTCTTTTTGAAGGAATAAAAAATTTTTCTTAAATAGCCCCCCCCCCCCCAATTACAAATTACAGTGTACAATTTGCTGCCGACGCCAATGGTTAAAGTAGGGTAAGTGGGAGTGTTTGAAAAGAAAATTGTAATGAAAAAAGTTCCAGCCCCCCCCCCCCCCACACACACACACACACACTCACACACAATAGTATTTTAGGATTTTGGACAATGAACAAAAAAAATTCTTTTTTTCTGCTTTTTCAGGGCTGAATTTTTCTCTCTTTCAATTAGCCCCACTCCATACTTTCAATTTCCTTCGGACGCCAATGTGAGGGGAGGTGAAAAGGAGGGAGTTGAACTGGCTATTCAAAGCATATACTCAGAACTTGTAACGGTCCTGAAGCGAATTATGAAATCAATTTGAAACTCTCTCTAAAACGGATACATAGTTTTATTGATCGCGTTGATGATAAGGTATTTTGTATTTCAGTTTGTGTGTGTGTGGGGGGGGGGGGGGGTTATCTATTATGTTATCAGTTACGTTTAATGGTATATTGAAAAATACAGAATGAATAAATAAAATATAGTGATATTATGAGAGAGGAAAAGGAGAAAGGGGATTTTTCAACAAATATTTTAAAAACAAAATGAAATTAATTTTAAACTTGGTTTCATTTTCTTTTTTTTTTTTTAATCAATATTTTTCTTCGAAATGATGGAGGTTTACAGCAGTTTAGTATTTTTATAGAAAAAAAAAATACCATTTGTTATTTTTCAATGCAAGACTGTGGCTTATTCCACAAACAGAGATGGAATTGTATTAAATGGTTTAAACATCGGGATCGAGATGCCTTTCATATCTCGATACGGATACGGATACGTATACGGATACGGATACGTCAGATAGAACAATCTCTAATGATATAGAGTATTTAAAATATAAACCTGTACAATGGAAAAACCATCATCTTCTTTCAGCAGTTGCACTCTACATCTTGTGGAATCTATCAAAATAATTAAAAGCCATGATTTATTCCATGATAACTCTTATGTTAAGAATATCTTCGAAGGCGTACATCAAAAGTTTCAACCTTATTACCATACATGTTAACCTATTGTGATGAAAAATAGGGAGATTCAGACCTCAAAAGCGGTAGCATTGCGCGCGTTTTGTTCAACGCTTGGATTATCGATATCTTTCATGTAATATACATGTATATTATAAGCTTTAAATGAAATAAGGTACCTACACTTATTAATCTTAAATAGCAACAGCAAAGAAGAAGACAGAAACACCTTAAGTTTGACATAAATTTTACAAATTCAAATATTTTTTTATACTCATCATTTTGCTTGGATTGGCTGCTTTACTTAGCCTTTTGAAGAGTGATCTTTGCTGATATAGCATACAAGCAATAATTCTGAATGTTCATTCAGTTTTTAAACAAAACAATTGATGACATGGTTAAATCTAGATCTAAAACAAGTTCCTATCTTAATATATTAATAATAATAATAATACTAATAATATTACATGCTTTGTGAATTAGGCCTATGTAAAAACAAGATGTGTTTGTGAAACACTGATGCCCCCGTATGGCAACATAGCGAAGGTTAAGCTTTCTCAAATGCAGATCAAATATGTTGGTACCAATTAAGGTCTTTTTACAAGAAATGCGAAATATAAAACGCTAGCTACACCTGTTCCAGGGTTATGACCAAGGTTAACATTTTATAATACAGAACAAACTAAATTTCAAGGTAGAAGGGTCAAGGTTGTTGGGTTCTAAAGAAAGGCTTTGTCTCAATGATTACGTATGGGAAGTATGAATGCGCTGGCCCTTACCGTTCAAAAGTTATGACCAAGGTTAAAGTTTGTAAAAGGTAGGTCAAACTCGAAGGTCAAGGTCAAAGGGTCAATATTCTTGATATCCAATGAAAGGTCTTGTCATAAGGATAACACATGTGAAATATGAAAGCTCTAGCCCCTACTGTTCAAAAGTTATGGTCAAGGTTAAAGTTTGTAAAAAGTAAGTCAAACTCCAAGGTCAAGGTCAAAGGGTCAAAGTTCTTGATATCAAATGAAAGGTCTTGTCACAAGGACTAAATTTGTGAAGTATGAATGCCCTAGCCCGAACCCTTCAAAAATATGTTTAATGTTGTATTTTTAAAGTAGGTCAAACTCCAATGTCAAGGTCAAAGTGTCAAAGTTTTTGGTATACAATGAAAGGTCTTTTATCAGGATTATATATGTGAAGTATGATAGCCGTAGTAGCCATTGTTCAAAAATTATAGCCAAGGTTAAAGTTTTTTCATAGGTACAAAAATCTCCAAGGTCAAGGTCAAAAGGTCAAGATTGTTGGTATCAAGTAAAAAGTCATTTAACAAACATTACATATGTGATGTATAAATGTCCTGGTGTCTACTGTTCAAAAGATATGGTCAAAGTAAAATTTTAAAATTTTCATGTAAAAGTGGGTCAAACTCCAAGGTCAAGGTCAAAAAGTCAAATTTTTTGGTACCCAAAGAAATATCTTGTCACAAGGATTACATATATAAAATATGAAAGTCTAAATTTGTAAAGTATGAATGCCCTGGCCCAAACCCTTCAAATATATGGTCAATGTTGTATTTTTAAAGTAGGTCAAACTCCAAGGTCTAGGTCAAAAAGTCAAAGTTCTTGGTATCCAATGAAAGGTCTTTTTATCAGGATTATATATGTGAAGTATGAAAGCCGTAGTAGTTATTGTTCAAAAGTTATAGCTAAGGTTAAAGTTTTTTCATAGGTACGAAAATCTCCAAGGTCAAGGTCAAAAGGTCAAGGTTATTGGTATCAAGTAAAAAGTCATTTAACAAACATTACATATGTGAATTATAAATGTCCTGGTGTCTAATGTTCAAAAGATATGGCCAGAGTAAAATTTTAAAATTTTCATGTAAAAGTGGGTCAAACTCCAAGGTCAAGGTCAAAAGGTCAAATTTGGTGGTACCCAAAGAAAGGTCTTGTCGTAAGGAATACACATATGAAATATGAAAGTCATAGCTCCACTAAATCAAAAGTTATGGGCAAGGTTAAAGTTTTTGCGGACAAACAGACAAACAGAGAGACAGAGAGACAGACAGACAGACAGACGGACACGACAAAAACTATATGCCCCCGAAGCTTCGTTTACGGGGGCATAATTACTCAAAAACCTAAAACCGAAGAAGGCTAAAATATTTCATTTTTTTCATTTACATGAAACTTTTAACGTTATTACATATAATGAAAATATATAGTAGTTAGTTGAACTCTTCTACCTTTAATATATTTTAAATCTTAACAAGAGGCCCATGGGCCATATTGCTCACCTGAGCACATTGGCTGGGAAATAAAGCAGAAATCATTTCAGTATTGAGAAGTTTACAGGGGGGGGGGGGGGTGTCTGGAATTTTAAAGTACCAACTACCTGATGATGCTTCCACACAACAAATGCTTTTGATGTTTCTGAGCAGATTATTGATTTTTCCTATTTACAGTAAAGGACGTTTAGTACGAACACGGATATAGCGAATTCACGGATATAGCGAAGTTTTTTTGGGTCCCCGGAAAAATTCTTAACAAATCTTTGTAAAATTTTACGGTTATAACGAACTCTGATACAATGAATTTACGGATATAGCGAACTGATTTTGAGTCCAGTTGAGGTTAAATATAATGAAATTAACATCTTTTATAACGAACTTTCAAAGATCTCAAAATTTAAATAATTGAACTGACTTTATTTTCTCTCCGCAATTGTATATAAAATACAATTCATAATAAACCTTAGTTATCGAAGATATGTTTTGTAATATTTGCTTCCCTAACATATTTAGTAGTAATACCTGAAAGAAATCATGCATATTGCAAATTCGCTATAATGGTTATACGAATTCGTTATACGGATATAACGAATTACGGATATAGCGAATTAAATTCAATGGTCCCCAGGACTTCGCTATAACCGTATTTTACTGTATTCATTTGACCCCCCCAATGTGGCCCAGCCTTACCCCTGGAAGCCCTCATTTGAACCAGTATGACGTTGTACTACCTGAAAATGCCTTCATATTAATATGATTAAACATGGTTTTTCTGTTCTTTGGAAAAAAAATTTCCTCAATATTTCTAGACAAAACTTTGATCCCCAATAGTGACCCAACCTCCCTATCCCCTACTGCCTGTTCATGACTTGAGCAAACTTGAATCAACACTACTCTATATTTTCAGTCAAAATACAAGTTATCGATATATGACGTCTGGAATTTTACTCAATTTATTTCTACAAACCAGAGTATGATAAACCATGAGAAAAAAGGCGCGAATTATGGCATTATAAGCATTTTAAAGCATTTTTAAGCAGAGTGAGGTCTCTAGAATAGTTTTACATTTGTGCAAAAATATCGTCGATTAAGTTAAAGGTGAGGGTTATTTCTGAGATAAAAGATGAAAATATATCCATATCAAGGATTTTAAAGCACTCTGATAAAGGTATGATATTTTTCCGGTCTCCATACCGTCTGTCCGATGCATGGTGAACAATGTCCGATCCATGGTGAATTTTCAGTTTTTTCTAAAAACTTGATTTTTGGCGATTTTTTCTCAATAAATGGCATATAATTGTGTCCTAAATTGTTATTTTAATCACAAACTAAATGTTAAACTCCATTTTGATAATTTTCCGTCGGTAGCGATATTGCTAGAACTTGTTGAAGTACAGGGGTATCCGATGCATGGTGAATTCACCCTATGTAATTTTACAACTAAGAGACAGTCTGTGTTTAAAAGTAATTATATATCCTGTAGCTCTGCCATTAATCCACGAATTTAATGCAAAGAAACTGTTCCGATGGTGACATGCTATAGAACAACGTAACATGTTTGGATGCTACTGTTTACAAAACTGTGTACGGTTTGGATGAAGTTCTGATACGGTTTGGATGAGATTCTTTGATATAAATCACACTTAACATTATGGTATAAAATATCAGTTTTAACACCTTTAAATGAAGGGGTGGGGTTTCCAGACACAGGCACCTGAAGTATGGATAATACCCCCCCCCTTTTTTTATGAAAAAAAATGTAAGAGTGTATAAAATCTCAAAAATATAAAATTTCCCCGTCAAACACATCTATATGTCGTTATATGCAAGCAGATTGTACTTTTTCTCACGTTTAAAGAATGGCCTTATTCGGTATAATAAAAATACACAAGGTAAGAAACAAAAGTTGTAAACAAAAGGGGAACCCCTATTTCGAGACAGATTACCAAGGTAATAATTAATGTTACCTATCATAATTTTGCAATCACTCTGTCTGGGAGATGTTCTTTGATTAGTCTCTTTAACCTAAACCCCGCTATTAGTGTTTGATATGCCGTAATCAGACGATTTATTAATCGCTAATTATAATACAGTTTAAATATCTAACCAATCAGATAAGGCGAAACAGAAAAGCAGCCCCAAAACCTCCTTCAATGCTGCCAATGCAGCCCTCGGGCTGATATGGGGCCACTCGGGCTGATATATGATATGGATTTTAGTATGTAATATTCTCTATTCATTATATACCCATCAATTTCCTTGTTTTTGTTACTGTTAATTTTACAGAGTTTGATCCGATTTTCCGGATCACCACACTGTGGTTTTCTGAATCCATATCACCACTCTCTGAAACTGATGACGTAGTACGCAAAAACATGACGTTATTTTTCTTGCGCGTTAAAAAGTCCCTTGTTATTATGCTTTGTTTTATGGATAAATATTATACAATTGATCTCTTAAGTTTTATTCTGCTATATTTAGCTAGTTATAAGGGGGTATATAATAAATGTATCATTATAACAGTAACTTGATCCGAAGAGCCGTATCACGTCTCGTTGACAGGCGCGGATCATCAGATCACACTCGACGCTTCGCGTCTCGTGAGATCTGATGATCCGCGCCTGTCAACTCGACGTGATATACGACCCTTCGGATCAAGTTACTGTTATAATAATATATATTTATCATATACTTAGTAGTAGATACAACGATTCTGCACGGTGTGATACGGGTGACGTCACAATACCCCATATCACGGACCGGTCCGAAAAGCCATATCATGTATCGGACCGGCGGGCCGAAAATCCATATCAAACCGGAAGTAACGTATGTATTAGGTTTAAAAGTTAATTTACTTAATTTTATTTAGATATTCATTAATGACATTCATTAATTCTTTAATGACATTTGTGATCTTAATTTTTTTCCAATTACCTAAAATTGGATCTATTAAATTTTAAAGAAAAATGTCACTAACAAGCACAAACATTCTTCAACGACCATATGTGAACTCGCATATTAAGTATTTTAAATATATGATAAATAGAATATTACATACTGAAATCCCTCGGGCCCCATATCATCCCTCGTCATGTTAATAATAATTAATAATAATCTAAGCTAATAAGCTAAGGTTTCTACAGACGAATAGCCTCTTTTATATCTATAAAACGCGATTGGTTTTAATTGTTTGATTTACAGAAAAGTCATATCTTAATAAATTGCTTTAAACATGTTGAACAAATATAAAAATCTTTTTAATTTGAAAATTTAAGCAAATGAAAATTATCCGTTTCCTTTGAGTGTATAAATTCTTACAATTCTCTTTTGAAACAGCCCCCATAACCACCATCCCGGCGACTGTAATGTTCGAAATGCTATTTTCTGGCAGGTCATAGTTGACAAACTAATAGATGGAAGACAGACAAAACATACACACGCACTCTTATGGGCTGGACCTTTCGACCCCGGTAAATGAAAAGTTGAAGTTTTTGTTTCAACTCCCTCACTATAATTGTTACACTTTTACGAGGGTCGATTTTGGCGGTTTTTCGTAATTTCTTTGAAATAATGTTTGATATTGGAATAATTCTACCTCTATTATAAATATTGGTGATGGTCAAAAGGTCGGACTATCGCGGGCTGTCGGACTATATATGCCGTGATCTTGACAAGTAACAAGAAAAGATAAAGAATACTTGGTAAAGATTTTTATTATATAGCAGGTTATTTACGTAAATATAAGCAAGCATAGTAGGTGTTATTGATACAGCAATTTTGATGTCTATAGTGCATGGGTTTTGTTACTACGACACAAATATGCGTATAATGGTATTTAATTAACTTGGTGCATATAGCATCAATGTGAGCTGTATTCTCTATTTACTGGAGAAAACTTGTAACAGATAAAATCTTATTTCTAGAATGTGCAAATAAATATAATTGTATATATTTAAAGAAACACTGAAAGGTAAGACATTTTTAAGAAAACAAGAGCCAAAATAGGCTGTCTAGTCTAATTTGTTACGCCATATAAACTTTTGACGTTTCTTACGCTGAAACTACATATGCAATAACGTCAGAAATGTATATTTTGACGTTACAAAATCAGCCTCAATTCTATGTGCGACGTCATAACCATTAAGGACTCATGGCCATTGATATTGACCGAAGACAGAAAATGATAGCGATCAAGCCTGCTGGGTATAAGGGGAACACTTATATGATTTCTTAAAGGTGACATTGTTGTCGGAGGCCGCAGGCTAAGTAATTTTATTAGTGTGCCGGGACGCCACACTTAAGATGGGGAGGTATGTCACAGAGCAAAAGCCCGATTTTTGTTAAGCGCCTTTTGCACACCTATACCCCCATTTCTGGAATATCCATTTTTTCAATCGTTTTACGCAAAACTTAAAGAAAAGAAGATGATATAGGCTAAAAATGAAATATAAATAGATCTCAAGTTATTTAAAAAAAAAAAGCTTTAGGTCTATAAAGGCAATTAAGAATTCTCTGTCTGTGTATGTACTGAATTACATATAGATCCTATGGACAGAGTGCAAAGTGGTTATTCCTATTAATAATGTACATTAAATGCTTTGTGTGCACAATGGCACTATAATAAACAAATATATACTTGCTACATTATTTTCAACCATCAAAACGATTTTATTTCAACAGACAAGGATAATCAAAATTTTATATTGGTGTGTAAAATTAAAACCGGATCCGTAAAAGTATTGACCTGCCTTAAAACACAATATTCTGAGAAATTATTGTTTTATTATTTGAATGGGTTCGTTGAAAACACAACCACCACATGCCCGACATGTCTTTACAGCCACAGAAACTGTCTTTTCTTTCGAATTATTTACATTATATTTTTTACTCATATGATACAAGTATAGAGTACAACACAAAGACATCACAAAGACAGTCCATGAATACATTGCAGTCCGTTACTAATTGATACTCATATGCAAAACTCAGCTTCACTGATAACTCTCAGCATGATGCAATATGTCAAAGGGAAGGCTTGTTTTCGTAACATTGCCTGAAGTAAGAGTCTACACTGAACCATACTTCTAAGAGTTCATCTGACATTTTTTACCGTTCACGGTAGCTCAGTCGGTAGAGCGCTCGCTCCGTGATCGGGAGGTCGTGAGTTCGCATCTCGGCCGCGACCGACCTAGTCGTTAAAATGGGTAGCAACTGTTCCTTCGCCATGCGCTCGGCACTTTGAAGTGAAAGTTGCGGGTCCTTCGGATGAGACCTTAAAAACCGAGGCCCCGTGTCAGCGGCAGGCGCTGGCACGATAAAGATCCCTCACTGCTCAATGGCCCTGAGTGCCGAGTAAAGGTCAAAATTTGAAGCTCTTCACCGGCATACAGTGACGTCTCCATATGAGTGAAAAATTCTCGAGAGGGACGTTAAACAATATACAATCAATCAATCATCTGACATTTTTGAAGTTTAAAGATTAAATGCAAACAATAAATAATTTCTTTATTTCTTGGTTAATGATGCATATTTTAGCTCGATGTTGCGTAAATTTCATGCAAGTATCTCGTCAAAATTTTAAGCAAAGTGTCAAGGAAATGATGTACCCTCAAAATGAAAATTCACACAAAAAAATTTCGATGGAGTAGGACCCACTACTCGCTCTTATTACTACAAGACAATCTTTATTGTTGGATACCATGTAACCCTGAATAGCTGAATAAGAGATTGACCCATCTGCTGCCACACCTACATGTACTGCATAGATCTTTCCAAACCATTGAAATTGTGAGAAAAAAGGGGGTGGGGTTGACATTTCTTTTAAAATCCCAGATATGTTCAATGGGATTCAGATCCGGGAATTTGACAGTGTATCGTCACACAATTGGCCATTGGTCAATATCCTTGGGTGTTTAGCACGTAAGTGCACCGCTTTTAGGATAATTCAGACTGATTGAGCTGATGTAAGACTGCCACGAGCACCGATTTATTATCATTTTCGTACGATTGAAATGGTTTGTTTCCATATTTCTAAGATTTTTTCAGGACGCTTTAACACTTTTTAACCTAGTGTGACGCGTAATTTTCTCCTCAGAAGAAGATCAAGGTCACTTCCGGTGTGGTAAAATTTTGTCAAAAAGTTTCAAATTGTGATAGATTGTTTTTAAGTTTCGTCACAGAACATTGGTTTTTATCGGTGATATTTAATTTTCTTTCTACAATTGTTGAGAATACCCATTTGCTGTAATAATTTGAAAATATCCTGCCATTCTATAAAGTAGTTTTTAAATCAGTTCATTTATTAAAGCGAACACTTAGAAGTTTTGTTAAGTGTATAAGAAAAAAATAAAGGTTTATATGGATATAAGGTATAAAGAACACACCATATTATGGCAGTAGTACTTTGTTAATCAATTTAATTTTTTTTAATACTGAATACTATGAACTCACTTCCAGTTTGAGATTTACAGCTGTATAAAACTCAATTATTAGAATCCCATCTGCGTTTTGAATTATGTACTAGTACTTGTTCAATTACTATATTGCATGTACATGATAAATAATATACTGCTTTTAATTAAGTATTTGCGCAGTAGATGCAGCAATTATTAGCTACATGACACAAAAGTAATGTGTGCCAACATGAATTAAATGAACTACAATGTATAAAGAAGAGCTTGATTAGAACTGCTTTTATCTACTAACTTGGGATATCCCTTTACCTTAATCATTAATTGCTTCCTATTATTAGAAATACACGTAACAGCAGTATATACACCAAAATAGCAGGAAAAGAATCAGGTATTTCCTATTGCATATTTTTAGAATAACAAGAGAAGATGTCGAACATGCTTACAATGGCGCCGGATCGCGAACGGAAGTAGACAGAAAGCGCTTTGAGCTTAAAAAAGATAGGTAAGCTAGCGCCGTAGCAATTTTCACACACAGCAAGGAGGATTCGTAATCAAGTGATTTAATTAGACTGGAGAGTGATAAAGTTATAATTGTTTTGTGAAGTGTATTTTATAGACACATAGGTAAAGAAACAAGAGGGGGTATGGAACGCCTGGACTGTCTTATCATGGCAAAATTAAATTAATGATGTGCATTCATCATTATGTGATGTGTATTCATCATTATGTGATGTCCTTTTATCATTATATGTTGTCCTTTTTTCATTGTGTTAAGTGGTTTTATCATAATGTGATGCGCTTTTGTCTTTATGTGGTTTCATTTATCATTATGTGGTGTGCTTTTGTCATTATGTGATTTGCTTTTGTCTTTTTGTGGTGATCATTTATCATTATGTGATGTGCTTTTATCATTATGTGATGTGCTTTTATCATTATATGTGATGTGCTTTTGTCTTTATGTGGTGATCATTTATCATTATGTGATGTGCTTTTATCATTATGTGATGTGCTTTTGTCTTTATGTGGTGATCATTTATCATTATGTGATGTTCTTTTATCATTATGTGATGTGTTTTTATCATTATGTGATGTGCTTTTGTCTTTATGTGGTGATCATTTATCATTATGTGATGTGCTTTTGTCATTCCATAATGTTCGCGTAAATGGTTTTGTACATGCCGTAATGATTATTGAATGAACATTATGGAATGACAAAAGCACATCACATAATGACAAAAGCACACCACATAATGATAAATGAACACCATATATATAGACAAAAGCATATCACATTATGATAAAACAGTGCAGGCTTCCATGGGGAGGGGGGGGGGGGGGGTGTTGTTGGGTTGTGTTGACCTATTGGAGTTTTTTTATGACTTTTATTGGAGAAGAGGAAGACTCTATATAATATGGTGAAGATGTCTATTAAGGTATTGTATGAGCTGGTTTAAGAATAGAATTTCTTGGCAATGTAGCAAATATAATACAGGGGAGTTAAACGGAATATAGAAACTAATTCAAAGTGTATGTTGTATAAAGAATTCCAGTTAGGGAGTTCCGATGTGAAGATGTGAAGCAGCTTGTTCCTTTTGGGTCATTTTGTTAAGAAATGTTCGGTAAAAAGTCATACACCTTAGAATTCCTTTAATATATACATATGGATTAATTTGTTATTTTTAGTGTAAATTCTTGATTCTAGAATTTGTTAGAATGACTGAATTGACCAGTTAGAAATTAGAGTCTATCTTTGGTTGTGGTAAAAAGTAAAAAAAAACCCACTCTCTTGGCTTTGTTTAGATCAATCAGATAATGACTCGGGCGTTTCCGTCATAAAAAAAAAACCGGAAAAAAATTATTACAAATATGTAGCTATCTTTAAAGTGTAAACTGCACAATAAATAAACATAGTTAATTAATGCTACAACAAGATATAACGAAATTATTATAGTACGGTCTATCTATAGTAGTTTTTGCAGTTTTCCCACGACCGTGAAGCCGAGCATGCGTATTCAAGGAATTTGAAAAAACTTAGTTGCTAGCGCTCTATTCCTTCCTTTTTGTCTGATTTCAATATAACATGCCACACATGCAAGTAGACTACACTAAGATACATAATTCTGTGTATCAGACAGTTTTTTATTTCCATGGACGGTGAAAGTGATTACTCAAAATAGAAACTTCAGTGAAATACTTTTAAAATGCTAATCTTCCTACAGTTTTTGTCAATATAACATGGTACCCAAGTAGTCTACACTAAGATGCTTAATTTAATATACCAGTTTCTGATTTCAATGAATGGTGTTGCCTTAGTTACTAAAAGAGAACTTTCTATGAAATATATTCAAATATTTTCAAAATGCTGCTCCTTCTTCATTTTTGTCTGATTTCAATATAACTTGGCACACATGTAGACTACACTTAAATACACAATTATCTTTATCGGTTTTTGATTTTGATGAGCGGTGTTGCCTTGGTTACATGTATAATTTTCAGTGGTTACGAAAGTCAGAATTTCTGTGCAATACATTCGAAATGCTACTTCAAATACAGTCTGATTATAATAAAAATTTGGCATGAAAGAAGCCTACACTGAGATTCATGATTATCAGATTTCAATTTAAATCTTAAAATCTATTTTTTGTGTCTTTTACATTAAGAAAATGGGCCCGGAATCAGTGCATATTGTAGAGGGCATTGGTCACCGAATTTTTCAGGCAGAATTGGTAAGTATAGCCGCCCCACTGCCTTAGGCGGTCTGTTTCTCAGTCGGGTGGGACGAAACCTCAAATGACAGCCCGGTGATCGGGCTAAATTTAATAACCAGTTCCGTTGTGTTCTTAAACATGAATTAATCTTTGTTGATTCATCTGAATTATTTTTTCATCTTATTCATACCTGTAAACTTATTAAACTTTACATTATATTTAATATAGATCTATTTTAAATGCTAATCAGCAGTGCCCCTTTTATTTTTCTAATTTTGTAAAAATAATTTAAATATAGCTGTCTCTAACATTACTTCCGATTTTATTGCTTGTTTTTTGTTTTTGTTTTATTGAACTGATAAGTAACTCTTAATCTATGTGTTGCGCATTGCATACCTTTTCAGGTTGTCAGTAAATAGTTAAAATCCTTTCTTTAGCTACTTTAATAACTTGACAGCTATGTGCGTCAAAGCGAGAAGTAATTTCCAAATGTATAACTACCACGTACATGCATTAAACTACTTTGATTGTAATAGGAAAGGGGAAATGCATCTGGAAAATTATGGTTGAACCTTGAATCGAACCTGGGACCTCTGCATCACCAGTCCGGTGCTCTAACCATTAACCACTGAGCTATCTGAAATCCATGGTCCCTAAAGCCCATACTTTTTCATTCCTCCCTTCTTAAACAGTCTTCTACATACAGACCATCACTGGCCACCTAATGTAGTAGGAAACAGGCGCAGATCAAGAAATTTTTTTCCAGGAGGGGGGGGGGGGTCCACCACATTAAATAAAATCCAATCCCAGAAATTTCTTGACAAGCAAAAATACAAGAGGCCCAGGGGCCACAGCGCTCACCTGAGCACATCAGGCTTGAATTTACTCCACCACCCCCCACCCCCCCCTTCCAGGCGTTCATAATTTGAACAAACTAGAATCTACACTACCTGAGGATGATTCCATATAAATATCACAAATCATAGCTTTGAAGTATTTGAAAAGAAGATTTTAAAACTTTTCCCTATATATCCCTATGGAAAACTTGGGTCGGCCATTTTGGCCCCACCCTAGCCCCGGGGGTCATGATTTGAACAAACTTGAATCTACACTACCAGTGACTACCTGAGGATCATTCCACATGAGTTTCATCTTTCCTGGCCAAGTGGTTCTTGATAAGAAGATTTTTAAAGATATTTCCTATATATTCCTATGTAAAACTTGGGTCGGCCATTTTGGCCCCACGTTTGCCCCGGGGGATCATGATTTGAACAAACTTAAATTTACACTACCTGAGGATGATTCCACATGAGTTTCAACTTTCCTGGCCCAGTGGTTCTGGAGAAGAAGATTTTTAAAGATTTTTCCTATACATTCCTATGTAAAAATTGGGTCGGCCATTTTGGCCCCACCTTTGCCCCGGGGGGTCATGATTTGAACAAACTCAAATCTGCACTACCTGAGGATGATTCCACATGAGTTTCATCTTTCCTGGCACAGTGGTTCTGGAGAAGAAGATTTTTAAAGATTTTTCCTATATATTACTATGTAAAACTTGGGTCCGTCATTTTGGCCCCACCTTTGCCCCGGGGGGTCATGATTTGAACAAACTTAAATCTGCTCTACCTGAGGATGATTCCACATGAGTTTCATCTTTCCTGGCCCAATGTACTGGAGAAAAAGATTTTTAAAGATTTTTCCTATATATTCCTACATGTATGTAAAACTTGGGTCGGCCATTTTGGACCAACCCTTGCCCTGGGGGTCATAATTTGAACAAATTTGAATCCACACTACCTGAGGATGATTCCACATGAGTTTCATCTTTCCTGGCCCAGCGGTTCTGGAGAAGAAGATTTTTTTAAATGCCATAAATTTTTCACAAATTCATAATTATCTCCCCTTTGAAGGGGCGTGGCCCTTCATTTGAACAAACTTGATTCCCCTTCACCCAAGGTGCCAAGTTTGGTTGAAATTGGCCCAGTGGTTCTTGAGAAGAAGATGAAAATGTGAAAAGTTTACAACAACTACGACAACAACGACAACGACGACAGACAACGGACAAATTTTGATCAGAAAAGCTCACTTGAGCCTTCGGCTCAGGTGAGTTAAAAAAAACCTATACCCACGGTCTATGGGCGGTCTATGGTAACTTTTTTTCTTGTTTTAGTAAATACATTTTTAACCTGGGAAACTCGAAACTCCAAGGGGGGGGGGGGGGTCGTACCCCCCGAACCCCCCTCTAGATCTGTGCATGGGAAAGGAGAAATGCATGAAAAAATCGAATGATTTTTTCTGAGTGTACCCAGGAATCGAATCCTGGACCCATGTATTACAACTCAGGTGCTCTAAACACTGAGCTATCCAAGCTGATATCAACAGTCCGTTAACTCCAAACTTCTAAAAAAATAAACCTGATATTTTTATAACAAATGACAAAATATGACGATCGGCACACTCGGAAAATATTAGGTCAATTTTACTTTCCCGATCGACAGCAGCTGTGTTACAAAATATATGATACATTCAAA
This sequence comes from Saccostrea cuccullata, assembly GCF_032062105.1. Classification (NCBI taxonomy): domain Eukaryota; kingdom Metazoa; phylum Mollusca; class Bivalvia; order Ostreida; family Ostreidae; genus Saccostrea; species Saccostrea cuccullata. Next base: position 62,505 of record NW_026937375.1, on the reverse strand, counting down.
ATAAATGAACAGTTTGATCATGACTGACAGATTTTCAGGATAAATCTGTAGGGCTGGTTTCTTTTAAACGAATCCCGCTCTGTGTCTGGCGCTATTTTCAATACGTTCCGAAGCCTGTACACAGGTATGCACAGTGACGTTGCATCGTTTTTTGAAAGAGGGCAGCCGGAGAGAAAAAAAAAATGACAAGAAAGGAAATATTGCCCTCACAGGAAAATCCTATTTCGTTTAGGGGTATACTTATATTTGCAAAAGAGTGGGGGCCAAGACCCTCTCCCTCTGAGCCCCTCTTTTTACGTGACTGATGAAGGAGATCATGAGTGGGTGTACACAATTCTAGTCTGCCCAAGGCCAAAGACATACTAAATCAAGAGAGAGAGCGTACAAAATGCCGGCAGCCAGACATACTAAATCAGGAGAAGACGTACGAATTCTAGTTTTCTCTCAGGTATGGCACGCCGATAGTTTCAAAATTATTTTCTGTATGACCTTCATTACATAATTAAACGAGTATGTAAAAAGTTACAAAAAGTGAGGAAAATATACACAAAGTTATTGAAATTTACACAAACTTTTGAAAAACCACGCAATCAACACAAGATTAACATGATATAGTGAGAAAATTGCACAAACTGAACGATTTAGAATTCCTCATTGACATAATATACAACGCATCCTTATTGCGCACATTTCATTAATATTCATTAGACAACAGCTAAGGGTGGCTAGGAGCCTAGGACGCTTGAAATTATACTAAATGATGCGTAACGTGTTGTTAATATTAATCTTTTTAAAAGAATGATTCAGTCTTTTAGAATTCCGCTATATTCTCAAGAATATGTTCAATGTGTTTAATACATGTATAAAAATACATACACAAACACATGGCATATGAACACCCCCGATTAAAAATATTCTACACATGTATAAATAACATAAAAGGGATGCATATTACCAGTTGTGTATTTACTTTTTAGACGTTTTAAATTATGTCATTCCTCTATCATTGCAATTTCTTTTGAAAGTTTAAAATGTTATCTTCATAAAAATTAATAAAAACAACATGTGGTGTAATACAGAAGAGTTAAGAGGCCGTGTCAGTAACCATTGAGATTTACATGAAAAGTCAAAAATTTTGAATTGGGCAAAAACCACCCTAAAATATTTGAACAACAACAAAAAACACATTTAAGACAAATTTTACAAATTTATTCATCATCATTGGTTTCCATGGCAACAAATGTGATTTGCATAGTAAATTCTCAATGAAACATTGTAAAATAATACAAAATTTAGACATATTTAAATGCAGAGGGGGGAACAATTGGAAGGTCTAAATTTGTTTCTTATAAAGAAATAATGAAAGATGCATCAGAAGAAAATATCTTTATGTCTGTAAGTATTTTTAAAAATTTTGATATGGTTGCTATGGCAACCGAAAAATGACAAGGTTTTCATGATGGGAATATCCGTGGAAAATTAAGTTTTTCAAAAGTTGAATACTTAAAAACGCAACAACCGTAGATATTGCATGTCATACAAATTTAAAGATATATCCCAATACTATGAAATAATAAAATAAAAATTGGTAGTCGGATGTCCCAATTTTTTTTTTCAGAAATCAAAATTTCCATTTTTTTCAAAACACTTTCAATCGATTTTCACAAGTTTTGGCAATTTTTTTTTAATATTACAACAGATATTTAACTGTTAGATGCCATATCTACAGAAACATAGTACTTTAGAAAAATCTCCATAAAATGTACGACTTTTTTACAAAACAATAGGAAAAGTAATCTCCATAGCAACGGAATTTATACCCTAGCAACTGACTTGACTAGGATCGGCAAAACATGAAACATACACCCAGGAAATTAAAGCCTCTCAAGTGGAATATTTGGGTCATGGCATCCTGATCAACTGTCAACCCTGTTGTACTTACCCCATCATATAAGTAATAATAAGTACCATTGCTCTACAATGTCTAATAGTTATACAATATAGTCAGAATGTGGACCAAATACGCAAAAACTTGACCATATATGACATAACAAAAGCTGAAATTATATGTCAAAATGACGCAATGTTCAACCCAAAGGGACTCCAATGCTCTGTCTACTGGCTAATTTACATTGCTGTACCATGTTTATTATTCAAGTTATAAACCTAAAAACAACTAGAACTGTCCAAATGGGACAAAATACCCCCCCCCCCCCACTGGGTTTTTCAGAAGTGCTAAATCATGAATATTTTATGGATCTAAGAGAAGAGAGAAAAGCTAAAACATTTTAGTGCAAATGTAATTGCTCATTAATTTTTTTTAAAAAATGAAACGAAGGTGCAGGCTAAAAAATAGACTGAATGTATGGATCACACATGAATTATGAATTTTCTTTTGTCAGTGACCTTGAACTTGCATAAATGACCTTGGTTTAAAGTCATGACAAGTTCTCAGGTCAAAACAATGTTTGTGTTAAATGGGAACCTTCCAAGTTTATCCATAAGAAAGATATGGACCAGACATGAATTATAATTTTTTTACTGTCTGTGCCCTTGAACTTGGACAATTGACCTTGGGTCAAAGTCATGACACACCCTTATGTCATAAGTAATTTTTCTTTTAGTGACCTTGAACATGCACAGATGACCTTGGGTCAAGGTCATGACACACCCTTAGGTCATGAGGAATCTTTTTGTAAAATGGGAACTTACCAAGTTAATCCATAAGAAAGATATGGAACGGACACAAATAATGAAATTTTTCTTCCAGTGACCTTGAACTTCCCCAAATGACCTTGAGTCAAGGTCATGACACACTCTTAGGTCATGAGCAATCTTTGTATGGAGTAGTACATTCTAATGTTCCTCCGTAAGAAAGATATGGACTGTACATGTTTGCAGAGCTAGACAGACGGACGGACGGATAGACAGACAGACAGACAAGCTGATTCCTATATAAACCCCCCCAAACTTCGTTTACAGGGGGTATAATGAGAAGTCGTGTCTGTTAAACACAAGACGACCTTATACTTATTCAAATGAAAATAAACCTTAACATCAGCAAGGCTTGTGAAAATGTAGTTTACAGCAACTTTATATTAAAGTTTATCTTATTTTACTATCAAAGACCAATCAACTGGTCAAATATCAATGCTCACTAAAAGTATCACAGATATGAACGTAAAACAAGAGTTTTCCATTGAAAATGTGTGTCTCAGGAATGACATATCAAATTCTGACAGACAGATAGACTGATGGTCAGCTAGTCAGACTGACAGACAATAGAGAAGTGATCCCTAGGAGTCCCCTTGCTATGCAGGCGACACAACTAGGCACCATTACAGCATATCTTGTACCTGATTCTGAGACTGAAGTTTTCTGAAGTGTACAGTCAAATATTTTACAGAAATATTTTGCTAGAAATAATAATATATCGTATAAGTGGAAATTTTAGCGAGATGCAAATTTAGCGATTTCTTTTTTTTTGTTAATGCTTTATTTTTGAAAATGTTTATACTTACAAAAGAAACAAAATACACACACAAAACACACCCTCACACAGCACACACATTCTGCACCCTTCCCAAAATACCAGCTTTCATAATTACCTTAAGTAATAATTGGAATTATGTATGACAAATCAAATCAAACATTGCCCATTTACTATACATTTTAGTTCTACAATGAAAATTGCTCTCACAATATTTTTCAATTTTCCTGTAATACTTAAAAATGTTAACAGCTTCTGTAAATTTAGGTATAGTACATTGAGTTCTTGAGTAATACAAATACTTTTTTCCTAACAAGATGAGAAAATTTTCTAACCAGAAGTCTCTGTCGAGACTGAAGCTCTACTGGTTTGAACTTATAGCAAAGGAAGAGAAAAGTACTTAAGCAGCTGGGATTTGAAACTAAATAGAATAATGATCATTGATAAAGTCTCTTTATGTTCTTAGTGTAGTCTACTTGTGTGCCAAGTTATACTGAAATCAGACCAAAACTGTAGGAGGAGTAGCATTTTGAAATAATTTTACAGACATTTCTATTTTTAGTAACCACGGCAACACCGTTCATCAAAATTAAAATTCGATACACAGAATTATGTATCTTAGTGTATTCTACTTATGTGCCAAGTTATATTGAAATCAGACCAAAACTGTAGGAGGAGTAGCATTTTGAAAGAATTTCACAGAAATTTCTATTTTTAGTAACCACGGCAACACCGTTCATCAAAATCAAAAACCGATAGACAGAATTATGTATCTTAGTGTAGTCTACTTGTGTGCCAAGTTATACTGAAATCAGACCAAAACTGTAGGAGGAGTAGCGTTTTGAAAGAATTTCACAGAAATTTCTATTTTTAGTAACCACGGCAACACCGTTCATCGAAATCAAAAACCGATACACAGAATTATGTATCTTAGTGTAGTCTACTTGTGTGCCAAGTTATATTGAAATTAGACCAAAACTGTAGGAGGAGTAGCATTTTGAAAAATTGTTTACAGACAGACGGACAGACAGACGGACAGACGGACGGACGCCGGACGCATTACTATCGCATAAGCTCTTCTGGTCTCTGACCAGTAGAGCTAAAAAACAACTTCTTTCAATATTACCCAGCATCACCTTTTGTTTTGAAACTACATAATCATTTTCAAATGCTTGATACCAATTTTCAAAATTGTTCCAAAAAATAGTTACATGTTTACAATCATAAAAAAGATGAATCAGTGTTTCTGGATCTGTTTTACAGAAAGAGCAAAGATTATTTTCAGCAATTTTTATCTTGTGAAGAAAAGAATTTGTGGCAAGGAAGCCCATAAGAATTCTATATTGAAAGTAAATTATTTTGGTGTCCTTTGTGCAAATTGAAGCATTCCGAAGAAAAAATTCCCAGTGTTTTTCTGTCAAAGATTCATTTAAATAAATCTCCCATTTTAACTTTTTGGATTCTGGTGCCACAAAATTCTTATCTTTTATAATTTTGTACAAAAATTTTATACTTGTCACAGACATCATTTTTTGTATAACACATTTCTCTGGTGCTGCAAGTTGATTGCCTCTTTCTGCCATATAAACAGCGATTTCTACCAAAGTCTGGTATTTTATTTTTAGCCAGAAGTAATTTTAAGATGTTTACTAAAGAAGCTATTACAAATAATAAGACATTAATTTTTAGCAATATTCAATTTTAGCGATGTCAGCACCCTCTCTAATAATGCCAAAATTAAATCCTCGCTAAAAATTCTACTTATACAGTATGTTCTTCAAAGTACATTTATGCACAGTAAACAAGAAGTATGACACATTTAATTTGAGATATTATCTATTTTAACCAACTAGAGCTAGAGCAGTATAATCCAAGTGTTGTCCACAGACAGATGGACAAACAAACAGGGTGATTCCTATATCCCCCTTCCAAAAACTTTGATATCAAAATCTTAAACTTAGTAAGAAAATGTTTTTTAGTTCACTGCTTTAAGAGCCATATCAGAAATCTGATTCAAATTGTTCATGTTCCCTTCAGCTGTCAAATCATTTTCTTCACAGTCAGTGTTAGACCTCTGCCTTTTCACCAATGGCATCAAGATACATAATCAAGGTCTTCCTTCTATGTAATGGACTATCTTCATGCTCTTGAGAATCCTGGCATTCAGATGACTTTCACAAGGTGTTTGGAAAAGTTGTCGTCTGAAGTTGATTCCACCTACAAAAGAAAGATACAAAATCAATCCAACTAACAACTTCATTTAAAACAAGTTCATTTTGACACAAATAATACTCATGCTGAGACAGTGTTTCACAGCCCTGAGCCAAAGTCACACCTTCAGTGTCAAGGTCAAGGTAAAATTTGATGGAGTTTTCAGGTCTGTATTTCTATATGCCTCATGGAACAGCTTCATACTTGGCATACAATGCTCCTAATGATAAGGTGGTGTGCCATGACCTTAACTCAATGTCAAACTTCAATGCTAAGGTCACAGTAGACTTCAATGAAATTGTCTTATCTGAAATGCATTTCATACCTGCCTCAAAAGCACAGCTTACATGACACAAATGTGCCTCATGATATCAGTCTTTAACAACCTTTGACAGAAGACCAGGTGAGCAATATGGGCCCATTTTAGGCTTCTTGTCTGGGTTTAAAATATGAAGTTCATAGGTCAAATGGATTTAAGTTATTGAGTCACAATCCTTTCAAGTTTGAAGTTTCCAGGACATATAGCATTTGAGTTATCTCTTGACAAAGAAATGGATGAACAAAGTGATTACTGGTACTCTTTGAGGCTGGGCTCTTATGAACAAGCTGATGCTCAAAGTAGTTTTAAACAATTCAGTACATGTAAAAAATTCAGTACAAACCTCTATTTGTTCCATATGCTTTGAATCTGGTTGTACTTCATGGTTATTTGGTAGTTCACATAGCAACTCATCATCATCATGATTCTCCTGAAAGTATTTCATATCTGTTTACAAATTTACCTGATTCTTTATAATAAACAAGCTGATGCTAAAAGTAATTTAAAGCAAGATAAGTTTGTGAAACAGTATGCCCCCAGCGTCAACAAATATAGAAAAGCTAGTTTTAGCAAAAAGATCAAGGTCTAAAGGTTACTGACGTTGGTGTAATTTAAAAGAACTTAATTAGTGGATTATGTATACCAAATATGATCTCACAGTTCAAAAGTCATGGTAAAGGTTAAAGCTGACAAAAGATAGACAGAAAGGACAAATAAAAATATGTTCATGCTCTTTGGGCATAATTATTCAGTACATGTAAAAATTTCAATACAAACCTTTATTTGTTCCACATTAATTGGATCTGCTTGTACTTCATGGTTATTTGGTAGTTCACATTGCAACTGATTATCATCATGATTCTCCTGAAAATATTTTAGACCTGTTTACAAACTTACTTGAGCCTATAGCATATATAGTGACTGGGATATGATATAAGACATTAAACTGGACAAAGGGGATACTCCAATACTTGATATCGCGATTACTTAACTTAGTGGAACTCTTTAGCGATGGAGGTAGGGAACGTCTGTTGGCTGGGGACAAATGTGCTATTGAATACAATGCAAGATCGATCATTGTAGAATTTATGAGGACAGATAAGTAAAAAATCCTGGTGGAATACCGTCCTTAACAATCGCTGAACCAGCCTAATTAATTTTTGAGAGGAGCTAATCCTTCAATGTTACATTTTTTACTATATTTTTAACTAAACGGGCTCTTCTCATTAAATTTTCATTGAAAATCATGGCATTTTAAAGCTGATAAAATAATATAAACTTTCCTTATTTGACAATGTACTATTTGGAATTTCAGAATTATCGTATTCAGAAATTGTGCCCAACCTGATCAAGGGCTTAGGAGGAATAGCACCCCACCCACTCCTTACTTTTTTGGGAAGTCAAAATTTCCTGTAGTTAAAATTTATAAATCCTGGTTCCCCTCCCCTCCACTTTAAGGGTCAGGAGCAAATTTTGAAACCAGAGTTGAGTCTGTTATCCTTGTTTCCCTTCCCCTTTTCAAATCGATATTAGCAACCTCAAGTATTGTCATCTTGTTTTAGTGTAGCTGCAGAACTGTAGCTCTCCGAAAAAATATATATTGATAGACCTGAGATAATGAGGTATAGCGGGTATGGCTATGAATTTTATGAAATATTGTTTGAAATATTACTTATCAAAAGAACACTAATATGCAGACATACACGAGTGGAAATCTACCAATTTGACCTTATCAGTGATTGATGAATATGCCCTAAATAATAAAGTATGAAATATCTGGCATTTTCCATTTTTTTTTTTAAATATTTTCTGTGCCAGGAAAACGTCAGAACCAGCGCCATTACGAAAACTGGAAATTTCGCCATTTCCAGTCAGAGTTGATTTCCCATACTTGGGAACCGCATTAAGGTCATACGCAACGTAGTTTGAACTTTATTGGGTTCTTCCCTGGAGTTGAAGAGTTCCACTAAATGAAGGACATGTGTGCAAAATTTTTAAAGTCTATATATGCATTTGTACACCTCTTCTAAAACAATTTTTGATGAAAAAAAATCTGGAATTTATGTTTTGTAATTTTGGTACAATTTTCTTTAACTAATGCAAAATTTTTAAAAATTTGGACTGGTATCTTTTAAAAACCCCTGGTAAGGCATGCTGATTTTTTGTCTAAGAACATGTAATGGAATTATAAGTTTAAATTTAGAATATCTTGAAAAATTATCAGTTGGTTAGGTACGTTGCGTATGTCCTTAAATGCCGTTGTCACAATTTATCAATGGCACAATGCTTTTAGTACTTGACAATATCAATGAAAAGAAAATAATCACTCATCATTTCGATACAGGACTTGTATATTTTTTTAATTTGTAAACGCACGAAATGAAAACAAATCTCGACAGTCAGAGAAAATGTTTCCATCGGATCTTATATTTACAAACAAACCATAAAAACTATATTGGTAAGTACTAGAGGCATTGTACTATTGATAAATTGTGAGTTTGACAAGTAATTGCAAGTATCGAAAATACACCCGAGAATGCCGCCTCTGCTTGGAATTCCCCGTTTTCGTAAAGGCGCCGGTTCTGACGTTTTCCTCGCACGTAAAATTTAGAAATAGTTAAAAAGCCAGGAAAACGTCAGATATTTCGGACTATAAATAGTACTTTTCAGTCACCTACAAACTCTTGATGCTGTCATGTCCTCTGTAACCGCACAAAACCTGCTTTATACATCTTTACATGGTGTTTTTCTTCTCCGACTTCTGCTGCAACAGCAACTTTCTGTTCTTTATCAGCAGGAGAGTTCCACAAAAGGGAGATATAAATCGTTCACGCGTTTTCATATTTGTGGTATATTCTAAATCAAATTATTTGCTATAGAGTACCCAACTACCATTTTTTATTATTGGATGTATAACTTCAAAGCTCGTAGTTTCTATTGCATGTATGATTATGCTAGAGTTTGGTTGCGTTTTCGTGTAAACTATTTATAAAAATCATGTTGATTTTACAGCATTTGGTAGAAACAAAGCAAAGTAGGCCCCAATTCTTTAAAATAAACATGGGAAAAATTAAATCTCCCATATATATTGAAATTAAGAAAAACATAGTTTGATTCTGTAATTAATTTTGACAGGGTTATCAATAATCAAATTTCACACTTTTCAAGCATTAAAATCACCGTTGCTATGGTAACAAGGAAGATGTGACCCAAATAACTCATGTTTGAAAGGACATTCATCTATACTTCCATGCACCCAAATATTAAAGCAAAATATTTTTTTTCACATTCCACTCACTTTATATACAATACTCAATGGTTACTGACACGGCCTCTTAACAACAAATCAAACTCTTCTCTTCCATCAGCAATAGTGTGTTCTTTGGTAATAATAAATAATGTGGATGTGTGGTAATGGAATAAAAGACACCTTTACGCTAAACGAGTTATAGTTATTTTACAGTTATCTTACACATCAATAATACCTTTTCATTTAAGATTACTTGCAATTTATACAATGTTGCGATCATATGGGGTGTGGAATTTGACAGAAAACTTTTTTGTAAGTAAACAGTAATAAATAAAAATAAGGCAAATAATTAGAAGTGCAAATTTAAGTTTATATTGGAACGAAATTCGAATATATCATTTTTATATAACTATTTATGTGACAAAGTAGTATATGCACTCTTTTATTTTGAACAATGTGTCACAGTGGTGATTTTCCATTCTCGATACCATCCAACTAAGCATGATGACCGTCAAGCAAAAGCCACCCTTATGTGCATTATAACGTTATCGACAAAAAGCACTAAAGTTGACGTCATAAATGATTGCCACATTTTGCAAATAAATGATAAGAATATAGCATCGCGCTGGAGACGTGCTGCTGTCATCACAGGGAGGGACTTCTTCGGATTGAAGATGCACAGCAAGGGTTTGTAATCTGTGACAAGTATAAATTTATGTCCATAAAGGTAAGAATTAAACTTTCTCACACCCCAGTAGAGAGCAAGCGCCTCCTTGTCAATCTGTGAATAAGCCTTCTCTGCCTGGTTCAGTGTGCGTGACGCAAAAGCTATGGGTCTTTCGGAGCCATCTGGTAACACGTGAGAAAGTACAGACCCAATTCCATAAGGCGAACCATCTGCATTTAGTTTCAAGGGTAGCTTGGCATCATAGTGGCACAGAACCTTGTCGGAGCAAATGACGTCCTTTATTTCATTGAAGGCCCTATCTCGCTTGGAATTCCATTCTCATTTAGTTCCTTTGTTAAGGAGTTCATGAAGTGGTCCTGCTTTACAGGAAGGGTTGTCTTAGAATCGGTGCTAATAGTTCACTATGCTTAGAAATGACCTAAGTTGAGAAACATTCTCAGGTCGTTGGGTATCTTTGACAGCCTCAGTTTTGTCAGGTGACTTGTGTAGACCACTAGCATTGATTTCATGTCCAACCTAGCTCACCTTAGCTTGGAAAAACTCACATTTCTGAAGGTTTACATATAGTCCATAGGATTGTAGACGGTCCAGTACAAGTTTCAAGATGTGTAAGTGTTCCTCATCATTGTAACTAGTAACAATAATGGCATCAATGATCACTTGCGTTGATGGTATATTCTGTAGTACTTGCTCGATTGCACGTTGCCATAAAGCTGGGGCGGACGCTATTCCGTACGAAAGTCGCTTGTATTTAAACAGGCCCCTATGAGTGTTTATGACAAGTAGATCCTGCGAATCTTCATCTAGCTCCATGTGATGATATGCTTGTGTTAAGTCCATGCAGTTTTGAGAAGTTATTTCAACCAGCTAGGTTTGCAAATATGTCCTCAGTTTTGGGAAGAGGGTATTTGTCGACGCACATTACAAGATTTACTGTTACCTTGTAATCACCGCACAGTCTGACGTTTCCATTCTTCTTAATGGCGGGGACTATGGGAGTAGCCCACTTACTATGTGCGACAGGCTCTATAATTCCATCTGCCTGTAGCTGATCAAGTTCTTGTTCAACCTTGGTCCTCAGTGAGTAAGGAACGGTTCTGGCCTTAAGAAACACAGGTTTGGCTCCTGGATCAACTGTAACTGTCCCCTAAATGTGCTTAATAGTTCCGACTCCTGGTGAGAACAACTCGTTGTGCGAGGCAAGTAGATCCTTCAAGGATGGTGGGTGTGTTGCATCACTTGAGCGTAAAGTCTTGATTTCCTGCCAGTTGAGCTTTAGCTTTCCAAGCCAGTCTCTTCCAAGTAAAGCTGGTCCGTCACGTGGATCAACAAGCAATTTGAGATTAGCAGATTGCGAGTTAAGTTGAACATTCACCTTCATTTTGCCCAGGGGTTGAATTGTGTCTCCCGAATATTCACGCAGTAATTCACTTGATGGTTTAAGGTATACATTGCCAAAGTTTGCACTGTAGTCACTCTCAAACAGCTGTTCCTGTGTCGACCTCCATCTTGATGACTTTTCCATTGGTTGCACAGTCATTGGTGGTTCATGATGTGATTTCAGGTGAAAAGTGCTAGTGATGTGAAGAAGTGGTTCTCCATTACCCTCCGTGTAGCGTTCTTCAGAGTGAAATTCCTCCTCATTATAGAATAGGGAAGTGTTGCGTACCTTATTTCTGTCACGTTTCTTCTTCATACAAGCTCGCTCAATGTGACCCACCTTCCGACAGAAAGAGAAGACAGTGTTCGTGTGTCGACACTGCGATGCTGTATGATCACCATCACAACGATAGCATAGATGTTTCTGTGTTGTCGATCGTGCGTGAGGCTGAAGGTTTGCGTTTCTCGCAGTAGACTTCTTGTTAAATTGTCGAGGTCTTGGACGAGTGCTGATCTTGTTAACTGTTTAACTTTTTACCCCCTGTACTTCAGCTGCATCTCTCGCTGCCGTTTCCATAGCTACATCCAGGTTGATAGCTTATTCCAGGTCAAGGTCTTTCTCTGAAAGTAGCCTCTTCTGTATAGTTTCTTGTTGTAAACCAACCACTAGTCTGTCACGTAATGTGTCACTCAAAGCTGCTTCAAACTGATAATGAGTTGCCAAATTACGGAGCTCTGCCATGTACGGCAAAATGGTCTCATCTGGGCATTGATTACGCTTATGAAATTGGAACCGCTCGGCAATGACCGATGGCTTGGGACTCAAATGCTCACGCAGTGCTTTCAAAGGGTCCTTAATGCTTTCATCTGTAGCCTTAGCAGGAGCAATTAAGTTTTTCAGAAGTGTGTAAGTCTTTGGACCAATTAATCTTATCAAAGCAGGTAATTCTTGGTTATTATCAATGTCATTAGCGAGAAAAAAGGCCTGTATTCTCTCCTCATATGTTTCCCATGATTCGACAAATCATCAAATTGGCTTTATTGCTCGATTTTGTCGATGTGTGGCATTGTAAACGTACTCACTCCTCGTCGCCAGTTGTTATGTTGTGGTGCTGATGAATAGATACAGGATCTACTCTAGGGCCTAAGTGTTGCAGAATGTCATTGAGACAATGAAATCACGTGTAGTTTTTTTTTAAACTCGTTTACTTTTTAACTAAGTGGAAGAACCAAAACATGCACAAAACTATAAGATCCGGATTAGTAGAACAGGGAAATATAATTTCCGGATTACTTTATACATACACTACATGTACAGTGATGTTGTATCGTTTTTGAAGGGGTGCGGGGGGAGGCAGCCTTAGAAAAAAAATTATGTTCTTGTAAAAAAAAACGTTGACAAGCCAAAACGAATGCCCAAACGGGGGGGGGGGGGGGGGGCAGCAAGAGTAGACATTCAAGGCTTGTAGAATTCGATGCACTCCCACTTATCTGATTAACGACAGTCGCATTATGCACTGGACATATGCGCTTTCGATTCCGCTCCACGTGCATGTACATGTATGACAAGAGACATACTCTATATTGGATTACATATTTGGCCATGTATGGCATAGTAGAGTAAATTTACATATAATGCTCTCTCTCCAACTTTCTTTCTCTTTCTCTCAAAAAGAATTGTGTCAATAATTTTGCACGAATTGTCTCATGTCACTCCATCTCGATCCGCATCTGTCCAGAATTAATGTACGAGGATCGTATATTTTGGTCATTGTTTCCGGAGGTGTATTTCAGGGAAACTTCTTCGATTCTGTAGGCGTAATCATGTATTTTTTAAAAGTGTACATGTAAGAATACTTCATATTTCAATCCTTTTTAATATAAAAATGAATGTCACGCCAGGTGCACGAAACGCGTGCTTAAAAGAAAAAGCAGAATTATACCCCTCCCTCTAAATTTTACGTTTTAAAATTTTATCCTATGCGGAAACCCTCAGTCAGATAATTATTTTTTCATAAAAATATGGACCCTATGGACACTGTAAATTACGAATTCACCCCTGTAATGCATTTTTATCTGCATATCTGATACAGATACGCATGTAGTTAAGGTTCTAATAGTCTTAATTTTAGCAAAATTGTCGTCTACAATCAAGCAGAAAAAATGCATTGTCAATTATTTTCAAGTACGTTTTTTCCTAAAACGGACATTTAATCATCATGGATACTTGCTATCAGTCATTTTTTTTTTACTTTCTGTGCAAGTCTTGTATATTGATAAAAGGTGGTGGATGTTGAAATTCCTTTAATAAGTAAAATATATAGGGACGGAGAGAAGTTGATTGATTTGTGATTTTGCTTTCCACCACGAGGCACGACGATCGAATGCACATTTTTAGAACATAAGGAAGAATGGGGGGGGGGGGGTCCTTCTAATTACTGGAAGTTCAGTGCCATTTTTTTTCACTGGGTATAAATCATATTGCAGCAATGTGTATTACATGCATCTTAAATGCAGGGTCAGAGAGGACAATTACTTTGATAATTAAAGCTCTTCAGGCCATTTGTGCGAGATAAATAGAAAGATGGAAATCTGATACTCAAACTGCTCCAAAAAAGAATTAATTCATTTAAAAAAACCCACAAGGAGAGAAAGTATTTTCGATTAACGCCTTGTTGGAATTTATGTGTGAAATAATAGACACACTTTCTCGTCGCGGGTTCGAATCCCACCGCGGGACGTTGAGACCAGTCCTTCGGATAAGACCGTATAAACTGAGTTCCCGTGTCGCAGTAAGCACTGGCACGAAAAAGATCCCTACCTACTCAATGGCCCTGAGTGTCGAGTATAGGGAAAAAAATTCTCCACCAGAAAGCGGTGGCGTCTCTTTATGAGTTCTCGAGAGGGACATTAAATAATATACAACCACTCTCGTTCTCTGGAATATAAAAGGGCCGTTTGTTATCAGAATGGCCCTTATTAGCTAGCAGACATAATTTCCGTATTCCGGATTCATTCAAATTCGTATACATGAGAAACAGGCAAGATTTTTTGTCGCCTTATAAATTTAAATATCGTTCAATAACAAAATGACGAAAGGAACTTCTGAAACAAAAGAGCATTCAAACATCAATCTTATCTGAACGGTGTATTTTTTTGTGGGGGGGGGGTGCAAAAAAAAGTCTCTATAGCATTAAATTAATCCGAGTTTTCCGTCGATATTTTACGAGTATAAACCATATAAACAGATAAAGGGCATTGAAGGCACAATAAACTTCCTCCCCTAAAAAAGAAGAATAAACTGACAAAAATTATTGTAAAAAAAAAAACGATCTCGTGATCTTGCGTCTCTTTTTCAAGGGGGTGAGTGGTGGGTGGGGTGGGGTGGGGAGGGGGGGTAGGTGTAATAAAAGTTTTTTTTTTGTAAAATTCTAAAATTATCGATCATAAAAGAAACAATAACAATGTAATTAAATAAAAATCACTTATGAAATGACATTTGTTGTCCGAGATTATTTTTCTTGTGCAGTTTTTTCAACACAACCATGGAAATGTGAGAACAAAATTATTGACGTTATCCGATAAAACACATCGTCATGACGAAGAATTTGTAATTTTTATTTGAAAATTTTCACTAATATCTAGTCTTTGAAAAATGACATGTTATATATCATTTAAAAGAGGAGAAAATTGTCTATCAGGATCACTAAAGAACTCAAAATGTGAAAACTTTGACTTAAGGGTGGTCTTTGCTTGACGGTCATCATATGAAGAGAGTACAGAAAACCAAGAAAACTATGAGTAGTTTACTTTGTTTGCGCAGTTCTCTGTGCAGTAATGTTGTGTAATTTTTAATTATCTCTAATTGTGCAATTTTCGAGATTTTTGTTTTTGCCTATTACACCTTTACTCATGTAAAAAAAATTCAGATTCGTGTATTTTTCGTTATTTCTGTATTAAAACCTTTCAAACTATATGCAAATTTTACCCATACGTGAATTTTATTTGACTCGTATATATTTGTCTTCTACCTCGTGTATAAAATCGTTAACATAGTAAAGAATATAACTTTGAAGCAATTGGCGTGCCATACTCAGACCCCGACGTACTTAATCTTGAACTAATAATACAAGTTTTCCTCCACATCAGCCCCCTTCGTCTTTCAGAGTTTGAGATGTTCGATATCTTTTTTTCAAATTCCATTGAGGAAAGTTCCAGTTTTGTTTTATCTAAAAATACTTCGAGTTTGCTTCATGTAAATAGCGGCTTTTTTTAAAAGCATGTCATTGTTATTTTTTTAGAGATAAAATATTTTTTATAATAAATATCATGTAAAATATTATGTCTTATAGTCTTCTAGTCTCCCTAATGATTAAAAATATTAGGTGACCTCTGGTATCCATATTGATTTACAAAATAAGGTGACCCCTGGTCTCCTTATTGATGCAAACTATAGGGTGTCCTCTGGTCTCTTTATTGATGTTAAATATAGTTTGATATTTAGTCTCCTGAATCTTGTACAATATAAGGTGACCTCTGCTCCCTCTAATGATGTACGATATGAAGTGTACTCTTGTCTCCCTATTGGTGTACAATATGAGGTGTCCTCTGGTCCCGTTACTGATGTACAATATAAGGTGACCTCTGCTCTTTATTTTGATATGAAACATTAGTTCAGTTTGGTCGCCATAGTATAAATTTCTGGTGGATACTGTATATAGGGCTATTTTCGCCCTTTCACATCTGAAAACAAGTTTGCACGTTTTAAATTCACCCAAAACGAATTTTGTTTAAGATCTTATACAGTTTACTTTGTATTCGCCCCGTTTTAAATTTGCCCAATCCAGACAAAGGCAAAAGGGGCAAAAGTTAAACGGGGCGAAAATTTTCCTGTATACAGTAATTTGCTCACTCTTGTCACCTAATTGATTTATCATACCAAATGACATGTGGTCTCTGCTTTGATATAATACATTATTGTAATTGCACGATTTGTTCAAAGCAGGTTAATGGCAATATGATACTTTGTGATTGTTTTGAACACTCATGTTTCCTCATTGATATTCAAATCATTTAATTTCTATAAAATACTTGATTTTGATTGGATAAAAAATTCTTTTGATAACTGCATCAATAAAATCTAGAGTTCGGTTGCACTAAGCAGCCGGAACTACTTTGACAGTCGGTACATGCATGTATATTCCTTGCTTCCAGGTCACTTTTTGAAGGAATAATATTAAATACCTTTGCTTCAATAAATGTTTTTTTCTGAATTTCGGAACCTGTCCGCTAGTTTCTGACTTACTTTCTACTTTCGTTTCATTTTGAATTATCCCCCTTTGCTAAACAAATTAAAATCGTTTGCATGACGACAAAACAGTTACGGAAAAGAAGGGAAGAAATGGTTTAATCTGCAACCTTTTCTTAAATGTTTGACTTTGAGATATCTGGTATGAAACAATAGAACTCTGAAAAAATGTTGTATTATGCTACCAAAGCGGGGAAAACCGTAAATCTGTTATAAATCGTGGGAAACGAGCGATCGAGAAAAACGACAATGCATGAACTGAGGATGGAATTCTTTAATCTTGAACTATGGGCAGCAGACTCTTTCAGGGTTTACAGCATTGACAGGTTGTGATACGTATTCATATATTCGGTTTGAAATTCAAATGAAAAGATGCGCAAATGAAATCCAAAATTTCTGTGATCTAAAACTGTTAGGATACTTGAGTAGCTTCCCGTTACATTTACTAACTTAGATAACTTACCGGGGAAAATATACCCAAAAGGATAACACAACAGGTAAGTTTTTTGTGTTTAAGAACTGTTAATTATTTTGGAGACTGTTGGTAATCATACGGCAATATTTGAGAACGTTTTTCGTTAGCTGGTTAGAGCCATTTTGAATTTTCAGCAACGTTAACGTAATTTGGTTATGTATTCGTGCGCACTGTATTTGATGCATAAATTTAATAGAAAAGTGAAAGAAACTTTCATTTTATTAATTTAAAATCATAATTAAATGATAAGAAATGAATATAATATTTTTTTCTTTGATCGATGTATCAAAGAAAAATTCGGACGGAAAACTTTTTCATCAATGCACTACGCGCATTGATGAAGTTTTCCGTCCAAATTTTTCTTTGATACATCGATCAAAGAAAGAAATATGACATTCATTTCTTAAAACCAGATGAACTCTGGTCTTCGAATTGATATTACAAATGATTTTATCATTCCCATTCCATTGAAAGATAGTCCTCAAAGCAAGCTGATGAGAATAAAATTGATATGACCAGTTAAGAAAGGGATGCTCCTTCCTGATCTCTCCCACCTGATCCCATCTCTAGAAATTTGGGATCTGTGTTTTATGCTCTACAAATTTCCCTTGTTAATACATTTTTGAGATTGATCTCTGTTTGGCATCTCAGTTTTTTCTCATCGTTTAGTACATGCTTTTAGATAGAAATTAGTAAGTTTGAAAATATATTCAGTATAATAAAACTAAATTTTGAGTTTTATTATCATTTAAAAGTTCTTAAACAGGTCGAGACCACTAACTTATATGGAAGGCAATTTTCAACACTGACGATATCTTCTTCACACCTGTTTGCTTATCAAGTAAATGAGTCCCAAAGCATAACAGTCTACGACGTGTTTACTATTCAATGGCGACACCTGGTTTTCGTCGGTTTCGATAATATTCAATTCGTCACCGGAAAAAAACGTATATCTTTTTCATTTTTTTAAGTTCAAAATTGAAAGATTACATTCCAAAGACATTGCTCCATGCTCACATTTAATATTGCAGTTGTTTTAGATAATTAATAGTTACTTCGAAAGTACGTTCGCGTAATGTGCAAAGGCGTTAAGGTTGATGTTTGCACGTACATTAAAAACTTTTTTATAACACTTAGGGGTTAAATAATTATAGCTTACCTTGCACTGCTGTTTAAAACTATGTACATGTATATATCAATCACATGAAAAAAATTAGTGCTTAAATATCGACACGATAGCACATACATATGTACGTCTCTTCGAACAATGGTTTAGGCCGATGTGTTATAAGTTAATATAAGGCTTCATGAAGCAAATTTTGTAAATGTGAGCATATAAAGGAAGATAATACATCCATTTTTAACATTTCTTTTATGAACCTAAAAAAAATAATTGAAAATAAGTTTCCAAGGGACATTTCAAGTCGACATATTTTCAACACAGTTGAGGACGTATAGTAGCCCATATTGCATTGCAACTCATTTACCAGTGGGTATAGTTAACAGCTAAGATAGCTTTACATGCAAATTTATGCTGATGTCAGAAAATCTAGTGGTCTCGACCAGTAAAAGTCTGTGGATTCTTTTACCAAAATCTTAGTCTATAGCGCTTCTGTGCCTGGAATTGAGACCATCGAAAAATTTGCCTACGTAATATACGGCCGAATTCACTTTTGCAGTTTGTTTATATGAAAGTTGTTCGTAGATTTGGTAAACACACATTGGAAGAAATATGTAAAATTTGCCGTTTAAAAAAGATAAAGAGCTCATTATTGTAGGCAGTAAATTTGCACTTTTTTCAATGGGTGGTACTGTATATAGCTCCCTTCTGGTTATTAATTCTTATTCTTTTCTCATATCAGAGAGGTCTACATCTTATTATATTACTTAACGAATCAAGAAATAGTCGTTCGTTTTTGCTCGTGTGCAATTTCTAGTGCAACAACAAATTCATTGGTTGCTCAAACTGCTGGTAATAATTTATGCATTGCTTGATAAATTTAAAATTAAAACATTTGTAAACCAGGAGAGGGGGTGGCGCCTGTAGATGTCCGACAATGAATCTTTTGACATCAAGATGTTGTCGATTTCAAATTACCTTCATATTCCTGTTGATACATTAGAAAGTAGATTTGTATAAAGTTATTAATGTAGTTTTTTGAGTAAGACAGAGAAAATTATTTATAAGATAAAGTTTAATCAATATATAAGGTGACCTAAGATCTCCGTATTGATATATATGGATTTACTCCGGTGCCTTTAATGTATGAAGAGTCCTAAAATGTTTTCACTAGGCAAAATGACGAACTATTTGCGGGGGGGGGGGGTCCGAGGTTCTAGTTAAACCAGAGACATATAATAGAGGGACCGCTGACTCTTTTTCCAGCCAAATTATCACCGGGAGGCATAGAAAGACTTCCGGTCGTATTAGCTGCAGTGTTTTCTTCGCAAACTTTGAGGTAAATATTGCTAATATATTGCATATTTTATTATTTATAGCCTGCACGTCAATAATAAGTTACAAAAGGTGGGTATCTATGATGTATTTTTGCAGCTATAAAGAGAAATTAAAAAGATAACACGGATAACGAGACCATGCGTCATGATGTTTACATCATGTCGTTGTCGGTACAACATTATTAATTCTGAATAAAAATGTTCTCTTGTTGAAAAGTTGCTCTCTTCATAAACATTGTAGACTCAGGTCATTAGGAAACGGTAAAGGAGGGAAAATTAGCAAGTATACATGCACGCTTCGTTTTAAAAGAGGGGGGGGGGGGTATGTAAATGTATGACAAGTTATCTGGAAAAAAAAAACTTGAAGACAAACAAATAAAAAAGTGAAGGAAATTGTCAGAACAATATGTAGAAAAATAAAAAATAAATAATAAAATAAAAATTGGGGTGGGGGGTGCAACTTTTAGTGTACATTTTCAACAGTAAATGGGTACACTGTATATGTTGTGGACCCCCCCCCCCCCCCACTTCCCCCATCAATATAATACTTGTATGTGCTATTCGAACATTAAAAACTACCTTTGCTTTAATTTTTCCCTTAAATTAATATGTTTTTCTTTTCCTTTTTTTCATTTGCTCAACAAAGATTTGTCCCCACAAAAGGGGCCTGAAGTTTCTCAACATTTTAAAGACTTTATCATAGTATTGAGATGTATTATTTACTTTTTTGTATATCCAAGAATGTATAATAAGGATGTTAAATTTTTACATCATGTAAAGATGAATACTTGTTCATGTAATCTCCAGGTATGTCAGAAATCACTCTCCTCAACAACATACACAGATTGCAAGCAGAGGAAATGAAGAATGCTTAATATTTTATGTGTGAATTTATCCTGACCACCATAAATCTATTAAGTAAGTGGCAATTTTTACTCATTTATATCACAATAAATTTTTTAAAATGTATCATTTTGCTTCACATGACTGTAATCATGTGTTATTTACATCAAAATTTGCATCAGGATCAATATCGAATACATGTATTACCTTGATTTATAGAGTGATAATCTTATATGTTCTTTGCAAGGGGATGCTCCACCTTTCAGTGCCCTTGTTTCATGGGGATTATTGATCTATTTTTTTACTGCTTTTGTATTGTTTTTTTGAAATATACTAAACAATGAACAATTATTATCCCAGGTTTTACAGTTTATTTCATGAGGTTATTAAATTCTTTTCTTCATTGAATTTGCCTTTTTCATATTTTCAGAGTAACAGTACCTCTCATGATTGATTCTACAAGATTCTGAACTTGTTTTCCCAAAAGACCTTGACCTACTTCATAAGGGTGTGTTAAGTGAGATCTAAGGATGAATAAGACAACAAATAGTTGTTCAGTAAGCTGTAAAGCTAAAAATTGTGTTGCTGCATAAAATATACGAGGGTTGTCCCAAAATTCCGTAGACAAGCGTTGTTTTGTAGGAACCCTACGTCATACATGAATGAAACTTCGTATATAGGTTAAAACAAAACTATCTAATAAATTTATGGACAAATATGGAGTAACTACACAAATTATTCCAATTTAAAAGACACATTTCATTGTCTGGTGTAGGAAGGTGGCACAAACTCAAAAGTTGCAATTAAAATTTGGTATATTATATTTAAAATCCTACGGAAAAGTAATAATTACCCCATATTTTATTGAATGGAAATGAAAATTCTTAATATTGTTTTATTAACTATATTTCCTCAAAGTTTGGTGTGTATGCTTTGATAAATATGAATTTTATAACGTTTTATATACATGGGGTTAAAATCCAAATTTTTGAAAAATGGCGGCTGCTTTGGCCCAGGCGGTGCACTGGACTATGATCAAGTGTTTTGATCCTGAATTCACTCTTACAGAAATGTACCAGTCATAAATGTTTGGTAGACTAGGAAACTTTTCTCCTCCTTAGTATTTAAAATGACTAAAACGGTTTCTCTTTGTATGTGTCAATAACAGTAATTAAAATAAAAGACAGGGCCAAGAAATGGGCAAGAGTTCCATTGTGCAAATCCATTAGAGAAAATAGACAAAAAGTCCGCAGAAATATAGCGTTTTCAAATTATTATTATTTCATACCTGTACATGCATATACTTTGTTTACATAATTTAATGTTTGATCATATCATAGTAATTAAAGATATGTATGCCGTGTTAAACAGTATTTTTGCACAGCTGAAACCGAACAAAAATTTCTGGAGTATGATAAGCTACCAAAATTGAAGCATTATTGCAAATTCGACTAAATTTTATTCGGTATTAACAAAGTACTGGTCAGGAAAAGAACACGATATTCACATGCATATTTATAAAGGACTGACGTTTATCCTGGATCTGCGCATGTGCGCGGGAAAAGCATCACGAGGATCATCAGGTCGAGGAAAATATTTTATGTGACGTCTGATCAGTGAGGGACACAAATAGACCAATCAGCTCAATGAGTTGCATTTAATGCAATTATGGGTTACTACATTAAATACTACATGTGATTTTCAAAAAGGCTAGTTTTTTAAATCGCTCTCAGAAAGACTTGATGCATTATGTACATTATTGTCTACTAATCCCATGCTCATATTTGCATACAAATGATTAACAATGATGAAAATTTAAAGTTTCCCCCACTCCATTGTACAGGTCCGTTTGTTTAGAGTTTCCCCGTGCTGTACTGCTACTGCTAGTGGACATTTTCGGTTCGGTGAACATTTACGGATCTTCAGTATATGGAGCGCATTATGCGCAAAAAATATTTTAGGTCAAGTACAATGTAAGGAAAGTAATTTAAACTGCTATGTTTACATCCTGAATGGGATATCGTCAATAATCCCTTTTGGTTTTTAATATGAACTACATATTAACATATATAGATGAAACTTACATACCATACATCTTGCCTTCTTAGAAATAGTTGGGCTAATAAAATAAAATATGGTCAAGGAATTCCAGGCCTCTAAAAACTATTCCAGTTTGAGGGCACAACCAAGCATTTCGATGAACACCATTAAGAAGAGTTAATTCAGGTAGGTAGCATTGGGTTTTTTTAAGTGGGTGGGGGGGATAGAACAGTTAGAATAAAAATCAAATAGCTCGAAGAAATCTGACAAGTAAAATAGGTTCCAATATCTTTCACTACTAAATTTTATTCATTCACTACAATTTACTGCCAAACTCCAAATTTCACTTTCGAATTAGCCCGAGCCAATGCTGATAACCTACTTGCAAGATTTTTTATATTATTTTCAAGGGGTCAGAAATACTGTGGTTCATATGTAAAGAATGTAATTATATTATTTAGTAGTATTCTTGTTTTGGCATTTGGTATATTGCGCAGATTCATACATGATATTCTGTGGAATACTCTTTGTTGTTTTGAACCATTAAGGAATGCAGAATCGAATGTAACTAATAACCATTTTGATTGATCAAATTATATCATTTGTTTGTATTAGTTATTTCATTTTGGCACAACATGGTTTCCACACTTCTTTATCTATAGTCGCTGACATAAGTAGAAGTTCACCCAACCGAAAATGTCCATTGAAAGGACAATTGAATGTGATTTTTCCTCGGTACAAAAAGCAACTAACTCTGAGGTGCTCTCAATATTGACAATCCCTAACTCACGTGTTTGTAGTAAAAACGTAGTAGACCATCATGCTTTTCGGTTCATTCACGAGACTGGACCATTGTTTGCTGTAAACATGCGAGACAACGTGATCATGAATATTTCAATAAGAGGCGGTTTTTTATCCAACACGGAGAGAAAATAATTTTTACCAAATAATATTTCATAACTTTTAAAAGTGATGGAGTGGAATTGTCTTATTTGCAGAGAGTATATAACTTATATAACTTGATGAGACACCACATATATTTATTACTTTTAAAATAAAACACTAATACGGCATATATAGCTTTAAGATATTTTTCATTTATAACTATAAACGTTTCGTCTAATTTAAGAATTTGATTCTGGTAATTGAAATATTTTCTCAAAAAATTTGAACCGTTGACATTTGTATTTTTTGACGTTGCAGATTGCTCCGGGTGTTAGAGAACTATATCACTTTAAATGTTATTACTCAAAAAGTTTTCAAGTAAACATAATAAAACTTCGTAATTTATCTGCCAAGAACATGCTTTATCCACCCTGAAAATTTTATAAAGATACATTAATTTCTTTCAAAGATATGAGCTCAGTCTACGAAATTTTGGGACAACCCTCGTAGCCACGCTCAAAACGGCACTGAAACAAACATTGACATGTTGTGTGGTTTTTCAACAATACTGCAAATGAATAAGAAATAATATCAGAAACTTTTATGTTTTTCTGAGCCATCTCTCTCCATAGTATTTGTAAAAAAAAAGAATTAAGACTTCCAAGAATTTAATTAATGAATATTCTTCCCAAACATTTTCCCACTGCTTGGACTGTAAATTCTTAGTAAAGAAATGTGTGATGAACATTTCAAATTTCTATGTGATGCATACATGTATAAAATGAAATATACTATATGTACATGAACAAGGCCTAAATGTATGACAATAAATCTAACTTAAACTTGCCAATGCATATTTTTGTATTTTTTGAACTCCTAGTTTTTAGGCTCAAGTGAGCTTTTCTGACGACATTTTGTCCTTTGTATCTCCGTCTAAAATATTCACAATTTCGACTTCTTCTCAAGTACCTCTGGGTCAATTTTAACCAAACTTGGTACAAAGCATCCCAGGGTGAAGGTGAGTTTGAATTGTTAAAATGAACGGTCAAGTTCCTTACAAGGGGAGATAATCAAGAAGAGACAAAAATAGGGTGGTGTCTTGAAAAAAATATTGAAGAACCACTGGGCCAGAATGTAAAAACTGTGGAAGCATCCTGGGATTGTGTGGATTCTAATTTGTTCAAATCATGACCCCCAGGGTTGGGCTGGGCCACACTAAGGAATCAAAGTTTAACATAGAAAAACATGTATATAGAAAAAAATAATTTTAAAATTTTCTTCTCAAGTCGAAGAACCACTGGGCCAGAAAACCTGAAACTTATGTGGAAGCATCCCAAGGTAGTGCATATTCTATATTATTTAATCATGACTCCTGGAGGTAGGACAGGGTCACAATAGGGAAGCCAAGTTATGCATAGAATTTAATAAAAAGGAAAAATTCTTTTTCTCAAGAACCACAGAGCCAGAAAAACTTGTGTGAAAGCATCCTGGGGTAGTGTAGATTCTAAATTGTTCAATTTATAACACCAGGGGTAGAATGGGGCCATGATTTAGAATCCAAGTTTTACATGGAAATATATAGGAAAAAACTTAAAATTTTCTCAGGAACCATGGGTCCACAGGTGCTTGAGGACAGGAACACCACCCCCCCCCCCCCTTTTCGATATAGACCCCTGGGCTTTTTCGACTTTTTTCTCATAAATAATCTTCCATGGACATATTTGTGATAAGATCTATATCAACGTTAACAAATC
The DNA here is from genome assembly GCF_032062105.1 of Saccostrea cuccullata. Classification (NCBI taxonomy): domain Eukaryota; kingdom Metazoa; phylum Mollusca; class Bivalvia; order Ostreida; family Ostreidae; genus Saccostrea; species Saccostrea cuccullata. Next base: position 37,405 of record NW_026937375.1, on the reverse strand, counting down.
GAAAACTTACCTAAAACACATGTTATAAAATCTACCCTACATTCTATATATGAAAATCAACTATAGAGAGTGGTTAGAAATTTTTATAAAAACTTGGTTTCTAATAAGCAAATTTTTTGAATTGATAGGATAGATTATATCACAAATGTGTCATCCATATTTAATTTATGTGAAAAAAGTATAATAGGCACAGGGGTCTATATTAGGGGAGGTAGGTGGTCCTGTCCTCAAGCACCTGTGACTGGGTCAGGAAAGCTGAAACTTGTAAAAGCTTCATGTGGGAGTGTACATTTTAAATTTCTTAAATATGTAAAAATGATCACTAGTCAAGTACTTAAACATTGTTTTAAAAACCTGTAAATCATACAATGTATGAGTTGCTGGACTAGATTACATGTTACAACATTAGTCTCGTTTCAGGGTGGTGTATTTTTTAATTGTATTTTGTTTTGTTTTTAATGCCAAAATAATGTAGATATGTAGTTAAAAAAATAAAAAACATAAAAATATGGATTTATTTTTCTATACCGCAATACACTAAAAAACATTAATTTTAGCATTTAAAAAAAAAAAAATATTATTTAATGAAAGTATAAAAACAAACTGTGAAACAACAGTTGTCGTACACCAACCTGAAACCCAACACAGCTGTAACACCTATGTAGGTATTAAAAACCATGTAATTAATACATGCAACTGCAAAATCAACATTGCAAACAGATGAGCTCGTCATAATTAGTCTTATCCTACACTATAAAATACATTTTATAGTGTATTTTTAGTGTTATACCTTGAAAAAGACAGACTGAACGAATGCAACTCGAGACGGGGTTAGATGGATTTCATCTATTTATTGTATTTAAATGTGTTCTCAGTTCTTTGTCGTCATACAAACAAAAGTATCTAATCCTCCTACGATTAATGCCACAGGTAAATTTTGCTTGATATTGAAGTTTAAGCGATGTGTTTTACACATTCTTATGATGAAACGCCATACTGTTTATAGTTTTTATGCCTCCCGGTGAGGGCGCTGCGAAAAACGGAAGATGATTTTCCATTCGGAACTCGAATTTTTTGAAACGTCATGAAAAATCTGGAGTGCTCCGAAAGAGTCAGCAGTCCCTCTATTATACGTCTCTGGTTAAACGTACGTTTTATCCTCATGCGATATTTAACTCAGTAGTTGTAACTGTTACCAATCAAATGGAAATATTGGCAATTTTTTCTGATAAAAACCATATTCTTTGCAAGGACGCGTGTATTTTTAGGACTTTAATGATATCAGAAGTAATATACTTTAGTAGTGGAGGGCGCGCATATAGATCACGATTCAAATTTCGCGCCAATGACGTCATCAAACTTTCGACCAATCAGAAGGCATCATTTGAATATTTGGTCACGTGACCTATCAAAGGAAAGGTCTGAACGAGAAGAGGTCATCCCGGGGGTGGTCCGGGGTCATTAAGTGCAAAATCAAAGCTACTTAAAAGGTATCGTTTGATATATCAAATGGAAGGACTTGACGAGGAGAGGTCATCCCGGGGGTGGTCCGGGGTCATTAAGTGCAAAATCAAAAATTATCCAAAGGGTATCGTGTGACATATTAAATAGAAGGTCTCAACGCGTAGAGTTCAGCCCGGGGGTGGTCAGGGGTCATCAAGTGCAAAATAAAAAGTTACCCAAAGGGTATCGTGTGACATATCAAATGGAAGGTCTCGACGAGTACAGTTCAGCCGGGGTGTGTTCTGGGGTCATCGAGTGCAAAATCAAAAGGTAACTCAAAGGGTTTATTGTGACCTATCAAATGGAAGGTCTTGACGGGTAATGTTCAGCCCAGGGGTCTATCGGGCTCATCAAATGCAAATTAAAAATACATATCAAATTTAAGGTGTCGACGAGTAAAGATCAGTCGGGGGATGATCAAAACAACACATTGTTTTTGTTCATATTTTATTGCAAGACATGAAGAGCAATATTTTCTACAAAAGTCTGAATACATATAATTTCAAGGTAAGCAATGATAATTGCACTAAATTATGCAGCCATATCATCAGCATTTATCCAAGAATTACACTTCTTTGGCCAATGCAGCCATTTTACAAAATATTGTTTGTTTGGTCCTCTTCCACGGGTCTTGAGGATCTTTTCAATCTTAAACGTATCCTTGTCTTGTTGTAACTCCGAGCGAATTCCTGAAGACGGTCAATGTATCGTTCGGATTGTTTGAATGTCATGTAACGATACATCTTATTTTTAATCGTCTTGATGGCTCTCTCTGCATAGTTTGCTTTCACTTCGGTGTTTTGAGAATAAAAATGTTCGATGTTGTGATCCTTTAATACATTATTGAAGGCTTTTGATCGGAATTCTTGTCCTTTGTCTGTGCGAAGCTTCGTAGGTTGCCTCCCCTCACGCAATACGTCTTCGAACGCCCGGGCTGTCGTTGGCCCTTTCTTATCCTTTAAAGGTCGCATCCACAGGTACTTGGAGAAGATATCGATGACCTAGTGTACGAACTGCACACCCTCATTTTCTTTGCTGAATTTGGTCATGTCCATGAGATCAGCGTCCCATTGATCATCAAGGCCAGCGACGACGACCTGATTGCGACGATAATGTCGTCTCAAGGGTCGCTGAAGACTGTAAGGTTCTTGTCTCTGTAACCATTTGCGTACCTTATACTTGCTGATATCATATTTTCCCTCTTTTTGAACGTATCTGAATAATTTATCCACTCCGGTAAAACTACCAGCTGTGGATGGATCGTAATACACTTGCTTGAGATAATCCTCCCAAGACATGTTTCTTCTGGCATGGACAACGTTAAAATGAAGCTTCAATGTACCCTAACCCCTATTAAAATACCTAATCACGTGACTTATGATGACATAAATAACAATACTGTTTTTTTCACTGTTTATTCAAGTAAATGCAACAATATACATTCGATAGTTCATTTTTCAAACAATAAATGGACAAAGACTTAAAATGTTATTTAGACATCTTAGGATTCATCACTATCTTCTTCCATCTCGCTATCGTCATTCTCTCTCTCTTGGTCTTCGCTTTCGAAAGCATCGTCGATCTCCGTATCACTCTCAGGATCCCACATTTCTTCAAGGACAGGACGATTCTTATTCAAAGCCATTCTGATGGCTCTGCGTTCGCCATAGCCTTCGGACAGGAAATCTTTAACATCATCCATGACCTTGGTGTGAATGGATCCGTTTTGTAACTGTAGGATGTACAGGATGAGTTGTCCATACTTTTCTGAGAATTTCTTCAGGTCTTTTGAGCCCATTTTTTCCTCCGTTTGAACTCTGGCGTCTTCTCTTGATAGACCTTCCTTTATGTATTTATCATATTTCAGGTCCTATAGTTTTTCGTTGTCTTCTTTTGCCCTTTCCAGGAGAAAGTTAAAGACTTCGTGTTCGTCATCATTTTCCTTCCCTGGTTTGAAAGGGGGGGCTTTTGCCTTATCCATCTCCATGGGGGCAATATCATCTTTCCTTTGTCCGTTTTCGGGACACTATCTTTTCACATGTCTTTGAAGGTCGTGGACGTTTTCAAAGACCAGACTACAATCGTCAAAGGAAGGCATATCTTCTGTAGGTATGACGTGTTGAAAATCCGACCCAATGGATTGGTCCGTTGAAGGAACCGATGCGTGGTACGTCCGATCGGTTGGAATATCAAACAGAGAATGAGGGAAATTCTCTGCTCCCGGCTGTTTAATAGGATTCAAGACATCAATGGATTGGAAGGTTGAAGGAACCGGTCTGTGGTACGTCCGCTCGGTAGGAATAGCTGTTGGCGAATGAGGAGAATTCTCTGCTTCGTGCTGTTTTATAGGATTCAAGACGTCAGTGCGCATGCGCAGATTTTCGGGTGTAGTTGGCTTCAAATCCACCAACAGGTATCCATAAGGCTTGGAAGTAGTGTCTTTAAAATATCTCAGCAGGTGTTGAGGATTTTCGGGATACATCTGTCGAGCCAAGGTCATGACTTGCTGTCTGTCCACAGGATTGTTAAACAGGACCAGGTAGTGGCAATTTCGTCTTTGGGTGGGATCTTTGTTATAAAACAGATTTTGATTGATAGCCACGACCGATAGATTTCTGTGATGACTTCCCTCCGTAAACAACTCGTTGACTCTAGAATCTTTGGCCGCCGTCGACATGAGATCGTCTAAAATGACGAGATTCCTCGTTCCGGGGTGAACGGAAGAATCTTGCTCCAGGTCTAATGGATTCGACCGAGGGATTCACCGTGGCTTTGATGATGTCATACAGGGGTTGCCATCGCTTATAGAGCCACAAGATTCTCTCTGGTGGAGGGGAAATCTTGCTCATACAATGTTGCAACAATGTTTTCATGAAATACGTCTTTCCCGAGGAGGTGGGTCCCGATACATTAGCCGTAAAAGGATGTTGAAACATAAACTCCTTTTGTTGTTGTTGCTGCTGCTGCTGTTGTTGCTGCTGCTGTTGTTGTTGCCATTCCGTGTGTTTGTGTTTAACATGACGAATCAGGTCGTGAGGCCAGACGTAAGCCTTTGAGCAATCTTGGCAAGTATACACGTTGATCCTTTGGAGTCCTTTCGCTTAATGACATACATGAAAGGTAAGTCCCCTTTTATAGACGAGATCCCGTCGGTGATTGGCTCATTACACTGTGCATTACAACCAGATCAACGTTTCCGGTAACTTGGGATTCCGGAATGAAAGGTCACCGGAAACTTATGAGCTCCGGATATCAGGGATCCGGAAACGTATGGATCCGGAAGCCCAAAGGTCCGCGGCGGGGCCCCCGGGAGCCTATGTCTTTGTCTTTTGTTTAATTCTTGTTGTCCCAGGAAGTGAACGATTGATTGATTGTTTAACTCCCTTTCGATATTTTTTTATTGTCTGCTGATGAAGGGCTTTAAAGTTAGACCTATACTCGGCACTCAGGGCCATTGAGCAGTGAGGGTTCTTTATCGTGCAACGCCTACCGTGACACGGGACCTACATTTTTAAAGTCATATCCGAAAGACCCGTGACTTTCACATCTAGTGCCGAGCGCTTGGCGAAGGAACAGTCACTACCTATGTTTAACGTCAAGGTATGACGCGGCGCCGAGATCGAGAATCGAACCCGGGCCTCCCGATCACGAAGCGAACGCTCTACCACTAGCCTACCGTGACCGGTCGAAGAAGACTCTATAAAAAGCCATGATATGGTTCGCTATTTTCACTTTTTTTCCTACCCAAAGATACTTCTCTTAAAAAAAACATAAAAAAAGTTTTCATCATTTTAATACAAAAAACTGTACATGTAATCTACATCAAAAATACATAACTGTGTGTTACCAATACATCGAGATAGAAGGATATAATAGCATCCTTTGATACAAGAGATCATAAGATACTCATATTACAGTTTCTGAGTACAAAATAAGTTATCTGTGATACAACCAAATATACCTGTATATTACCAATACATCGAGAAAGAAAGACTCTCACCATAGCATTTTACAATACAATAAATCATAACATACTCACATTGCAGTTTTTGAGTACAAAGTAAGTTAATATAACTGTGCATTACTAATACATCGAGATAAAAGAACTATCATAAGAATTTGCTCAATACAAAAAATCTTAACATCATAAATTACAGTTTCTGAGTACAAAGTAAGCTCTCTATGACAGATTCAAATATACCAGTATATTACCATTACATCGAAATAAAAGGACTATCATAATAGCATTGTTCGATACAAGAAATCATAACATACACAAATTACAGATTCTAAGTACAAAGAAAAATCTCTATGATACATTCAAATATCCGTATGGTACAGATATCAATCCACTTTGCAGGACTCTTTTGTCAAAAACAAGTTTGTAGTCTTTATTTTCCTTTCTGGTGATGATTTCTGTGGTTTTGGAATCTCGGGCAATTTTGTAATCGTTCCGGACCGTGACGACAGACGCTTCGCTGGAAGTGATCATATTTCTGATGATATCAAAGTTGATATCCAAACTGTTCTTGTAATTCAGTGTGATACCTTTACTTTTGCAACAGGTACTTATCTTCCCATCTTGGTCTTGGGCGGTATATGCATAAGTTTTCGGTCCGCCGGTGACAAAGGAAAGGATTTTCTTACCGGGGGTCTCGTCTGTCATATCCCCCAAGTAATCACCCAGAGGCGGCGACAATTCCCCAGCCCGTGCGGTAAGATGACCGAATCCGTGTCAGCATATAGAGTCCGATCGCCTAATTTTTCCAGATAGGAGTATAATTTTAGACGGGCCTGGGCCGTAGTGTACGCTGCGATCGACCATTGGTCTCCACAAAATCGTCGTTTAAGACCCAGTGGAGTCGTACCATCTCTTCGGACACATAGCTGACGTCTTTGACCTGTTGGTAATTGCTAGTCAACATATCGAAATATTCGCAGGGATCTGTCACGTACGTTGTTTTGGGCATGTTTTCTCGCTGACCAAATTTACCCCAAAAACTATAAAGCATAAGTTTTGCCAGCGCTCTGAGACCTGGGTTCGATACGATGTTATGATATTCGAGACGAATTCCTTCTCTTTGGTGGTATTCCTCTATGTACTTGTGTCTGTCTTCTTCTGTTTGACACCATTTTGGCCAACCAGATGCCTCTTGCTTCATTTTGAGAAATGTATTGACGTAGTCAGTGAATGCTCCGCCCGATTTTGCTAGTGGATCGTACTGTGATATACGATCGAAATGCCACACTTCGAAAATCTTGTCTATTACGTAACCCATTTCTACGGCTTTTTTGACCTCATCGGTGACCCAGGTTCCAGTAATCATTCTTTCCCGATCGGTGTGCTCACAGGTCTGCATGTGTTTCTCCATGCACGTTCGACAGAGGCCAAACAGGAGCTTATTGTTGATTTTCGATGGAAGAACTGGCATGTATAGATGTTTTGGGGGAAGGATGCGGCATTTGACGAGGCCTTCGTAGTTTTGAAGAACATCAAAATTTTCAGTCACGATCTGGGGGCGTCCCAATGGAATCTTGTCCATTTTATTGATGAAGGGATAGAGTGAAGTCACATCAAAATATTTGATATCGGTGTCTTCATTTGCCTGGGCATGCAGTTTAAAGGCTTCGGTTCTTCCGCCGAAAAATGCATCTCTAGGTTGTAAGGGCGAGGTTAACTCTAGGTGCTCTATAAAAGACTTCATTTTGTCTGTGGACTCTACGGCCCGATCAAAATCAGACTCCCACATCTGCAGGTAAGTATATCCCAAAGATTCCAAGTAACTTCTCTTTTCCAAGGTTCTCTGATAGAGGTCTCCCATGGTCATTCCCACAACTTTATTGAGGGTGTTGGCAGAATAACATTTGGGGTTACCGTGCCAATAATCACCATGGAATTCCATTACTACTTTCTGATCCCCTATTTCATAGTATCCATCGACTCTGTATGGTCCAATCACTTTTTCTCCCATGTTGCCTGCATGCTGGATCTCTACCTGTTTGATGAGCATGATATTTTATCCACTGCATGGCCTTGAAGGATTGTTTGTCTTTCAGACGATACCCTTGGGGTGGTATAATGCCGATAGACTTTTTCCAAAAAGAGAATGCGAAATACCAGATTACAAGCCGAGGCAATGGTGATGCAGCGCTCGAAAGGGTCAAAGCCGTCCCGATCATCTCGTGACGTCATGTCCATGAAGATGTCGCGGAATTTGAGACACCATCGCCTGAGAATATCGACATCAGACTGGCAATATTTTATTATTTCTTTCTGAAAATCAAAACTATCGTGTTGATGTTCTTCGTACCATTGGAGAAACTTGGTGCGATCATCAGGCATCATACCATCTGCATTATAAAACTGTACGTCTGGTAGGTGATTCATGATAGCCCTTTGGTTTTCTTTTCGATTGTATAGATGTGGAAAATAGCCCTTGGCGACTTCAGGTATATCAAACGCCTTTGGCATCTTTGAGAGAGCCATGGGTATGAAATTCATGGAATCCAGAAATTTCATTTTGAGATGAGGTATCTCGATGCTCATGAATTTGGACCCATTCATGATCACCTCCGGCAAGATGGCGTTCTCGTACAAGTAACTGACGATGGGATAGCTATTGTACCCTCGAAAGTTATGACAGAAGACTTTGGCTCCTTCGTTTTCGTCCGAGAACAGCCATTTACAGAAGTCGTCACGTGTGTTTGGACCATTGAAAATGTGTTGCTTGTATTGGCATAATGAACAGTAGCTATGCTCGTTGATCTCGTCTTCGTCAATGCATTCTTCGCACACCTTATGAACCACACATAAATTGGGCAGGTGTCGATATGAACCACACGACGAATGGTTGCAATTTTTGCAAGAAGTGATTTTCCTCGGAACAAAGCCCTGTTCGCACGGATTTGAGTGACAGTTTTTGCGATGACAATTTCCACATTTTTATGGATATCTGGGGAGAATAACCCTCATCACACTGGATCATGTCATCCTGTGTGCATTCAAAATCGAAAAATATCCACTGTTTGAGTTGTTCGTCGCCTTCATCGACCGTGATCTTCCATTTTCTTTTCAACAGCTTGGTTTCTTCTTCCTCTTCTGTGGTCTTCATGTAACACACATGATCTTCGGACATAAACATTTTGCAAATGTCACAGTATTTGTTTCCACACACGTGCGGTTGTCTCGATTTGTTTCTGTTCACTGTGGTGGAGCACTTACGGCAACGATAGTACGTATGACACGTGGAATTGCCTTGGGACGTCAGTTCGGCGTGTCGCTGGAAACAGGTCGTGTTCTTGAAATATCGATTGCACGTGGAACAATACTGCCAGTCTTCTGATTGGTCGTCATGGCATTCGTGGCATGATGACATGGTTCATTGCAGACATGCTTTTCTTTGTGGTCATATCCTTTTTGGCATTTCTGGCAGAAAAAATTTCTTTTCATGAACCCCGACATCGTAGTGATCACAGCATAATGATTGTTGTGGTGATATGAGTAGATCTTTTTATCGGCTTCCGGTCCTTGGTACACGATGGCGTTAAAGCAATCTTTAGAAAGAACGTGGATCTGGTATCCAGGTAACACCGACTGAAAGGTCTTCACGTCCTCTAAATTGCACTGCCGTATAGGCACATTAGCAACTTTGTGTAATTCTTCGGCCAGGGTTCTTTGTATACTTTTACCTGATGCATAGGAGAAGACATTTCAGGATACGCATTTCATTTTATGAACAAGTGGTAAATAGTCGGACATGTCAGAAAAAAACATAACATATGGAATATGATAATCTCTTTTCTCTTCGAATGAATAGTATGCATTACATGAGGTCAAACCTGTTCGTATCGAATTCCAGTTTGGATGTTTGTCAATTCTAGCTTTGGCCGTCACAATGGCTCTAGCACAACATAAATGGTCTCTGTTGATAATCTTGATGAAGCTTCTCTTTTCTTTCAGCGACTTTTCAAGATCAACGTAGCATTTTTTTTTTATGTCCTTTTCCAGAGGGCAGTTTGACGTGGATCACTTCAATCTCTAATGACTGATCAACGACAAATTCCTCATAAGACTGCAGCACACGTTCTATTTCGGTGAGAAGACGATCCACCGATAGCTGCGCAACCCGCATGAAGGGTAGACTTATGGGGTAATCCAGCTCCGGACACTGGACAGCTAAGCGAATTAAGTCTCTGGAGTCCATGAACACTGTTTTAAAAACAATTGCTAGAAATTTTACCTAATTTTATTTAAATGGTTGAAGATCTGATATATGACATTTATTACAAATGTTGCATGAGAAGGCATGTTTTATTGTCCACCTTATGAAAGATGTGTAAAAAATTATTTTAACAGTGCAACATCCATGGGCATTGATGTTATCTATACCTGTCAAATCTTTTATCACTGAGGAAAATAGGCGACGCAGACTTTGTATAATATTAGGCAGATTCCTGATTTCCAGGTCTTCGAAGTTCACTCGATATCTGTTTGCCGTGGTGTTAAATTTCCGCATTTTTTGTTCACCAAGAGGAGTAACTCTGTAGTTTTCTGTAGGGTCATCCATCTTGGTAATTCGTCTTTTCGTTGAAGGTCCGGATTGAGGAGATTCGTTTGTTCTCTTTTTCCCTCTTCCAGATTGACCATGACGATGATAGCTATGTAATTCTAAATTATTCTCTGTTGTAAAGGCTTGAGGACACTCTGGACATTGATACAGATCTGTGCTGTGCAATATTATCCTCCCTTGCAAACCTTTTCCCGCAAACGTCACATCTGTAACCTTCCATATTCTGTAATAAACAAATATCTTTATGTAAACTGTATCAGTTGTACCTGTTTTTAAGGTTTGTCATTAAGTACTATACAATAATAATAGATTCGTTTTTATTTGAAATTTATTTCTAAATCATTGTTAGTAAATACAGATTTTTTTCTCTAAAACAAGGTGGCGGAATTTTACGATACATATAATGGCACTTTTAAGAATTCTGATAGGTTGAATATTTTTAAACGGTCACGCGGGAACGAGATTTGTAGTAAATTCCCTGCTTACTCTACCGAGATTTTGTAAACACTATCGAGTCATGATACTATACAACAAAATAAATAAAAAAGTTTATATCTTTCATATTTCATCAAATTAAGTGTAAAATGAAGAATCGTTATCTTTTCCAATTTTATATTTGTCAAAAGTATGTGTATAAATTTCTTACCTTAGAAATAAATGAAATTCCAAAGAATAAAATAGCAACCGAGTCAATTTCCCAGTGTTACTCGTTGGGGTGCTGTTTGATTTATGACGCACCAGTATCTAGATTCCCTTTATATATTATTCTAAAGTTGTCATGGAAACAAACAAACAAAAAAAAAACAAGTGAACAAGTGATACGATTGATTACTTTATGATCACTAAAAGTATTAATTAATTTTAATTCCTCCTGTTCTAGACCCCTCTATTGTAACATGTCATGAATACCGAAAATAATATTTTGTTTCCATAGAATCATATCAATTGAGCTCATTCTATTGGCTATCCTGGTCATTGCACACATAAAATCACTCATTCAATTCATTTTTAACCTTTCGTGAACCCTTTCTGATTGTCTCCATCAACAGTTTTATTCTTTATCATCTTTTGACGTCGTTTCTTTTATAAAAATCGACCATCTGTATCTCTAGTGAAGGATTAGCTATTCTATTTTCCCCCCTGTAAAAATTTAGGTCGCGCCGAACCTTACGACCGTCTCACTTGAGCGATTAGCTATATACATGTAATACCCTTATAAAAAAAAAAACTAGGACGAATTGTACTTTAAGACGGATGAAAGATCAAAATGGAGTGTACGTGTTGAGACATGTATTTCTATAGATATATGATTAATACACCATTCAAGGGTAAAGGAAAAACATCGGGTACAATTAATTAATCACATTCGCTTTATTTTGGTGTAATTATAAAGAAAGGGCTTACATAACAAAATTTCACAACTGTACTCCACTTTCCTTTCTTACCAATGTAATTTCACGCATGCTTGTACTTGTATCGTTACAATCGGTTGGGGATAATGGACTTTCAATTTACGGTGTGTGAATACACCAGACATTTTAATGCATTGAGACATGTTTCATTCAACATGCTATAATTGGTCACGGTGTGTATATATATATATATATATATATATATATATATATATATATATATATATATATATATATATATATATATATATATATATATATATATATATATATATGTTCTTACCTGTAATTTTTTTTTCAATTGAATGAATCTATCTCTAAATAAATCTTTAAAAAAACCTATGGTGTATCCTTCTTTTAACTGAATTAAATGCAGGCATTTAAATGCCCAACTTCATTGAGACATGCTTCTACCTGAATACCTCCGTTGCAAGGTCGACGTAGACATGTCTCTACCTTGTAGTATTTCGGTCGAGTAAATCTCTATTCAAATGAATTTTCAATAGAATCTGTAGTCACCTTTGTGTACGAAGACGAAGGTAGTTTCCCTATTTACGTCACGAAAAACTCCCAGTGAGGGCTACAAGAATCCCCTTTGTGTATTATGTGCAGTTCTATTATTCACAATTGTTAATGAGGAGATATTTAATCATTGATGGAACAAAAGGTTGAGGGGTGGGGACTTGACTACCCCAGACCTCACTCTACTCTTAGAGGAAATCCATTTGATGTATTACATGATACAATTTGGGTAATTATTTTTATTTTCAACTTCATGAATCCGGTCCTTCCCCAGTCTTACCTCTACTCATCGATGACACCTTCCATTTAATATGTCACACGATACCTTTTGAGTAACTTTTTGATTTTGCACTCGATGACCCCAGACCACCCCCGGGGTGACTTCTTCTCGTCCAGACCTTTCCTTTGATAGGTCACGTGACCAAATATTCAAATGATGCCTTCTGATCGGTCGAAAGTGTGATGACGTCATTGGCGCGAAATTTGAATCGTGATCTATATGTGCGCACTCCACTACTTACTTTAAATCTACACATGGACGACATTTAAGTTTAATTTTGGCTGAGACTTGCCGCTTGATGGCTGATTCGCACGACGTAATGAAAGCTACGAGCAGTACTAATGTCATCTATAAATTGCTACATTGCGAGGGGTATAACTTAAAATATTTTCCTTCAGAATTACACAGTCAATCTGATTGGTTTAGAGCAGGTCACGTGCAGGAAGACAACTCTTGATGTTTTCCTCACTAGCAAGTTGATATCTGTTATCTCTCTTCAGATGACAATGAAATAGCGAGCATGTAAAGTTACAACTTTGTTGTAGCCCTTTGAATGAAACTACAGTGATTTAAGCGAGATATTTATAAGTACAATTGCTAAATATCCTTGATCGGTAAACGGTAAATTCTAACGATGACGTCAAAGTTACTTGTTGACATATTTTGACAGTATGGAATCGGAGCAGAGTTGATGAAAACAATTGAGATGTTTGATTACTCTAATTGATTGATTGATTGATTGTATATTATTTTACGTCTCTTGAGAATTTTTCACTCATATGGAGACGTCACCGATGCCGGTGAAGGGCTTCAAATTTAGACCTATACTCGGCACTCAGGGCCATTGAGCAGTGAGGGTTCTTTATCGTGCCAACGCCTACAGTGACACGGGACCTACGTTTTAATGGTCATATCCGAAAGACCTGTGACTTTCACTTTTAATGCCGAGCACTTGGCGAAGGAACAGTCACTACCTATGTTTACGTCTAAGGTATGACGCGGCACCGCGATCGAGAATCGAACCCGGCTCTCCCGATCACGAAGCGAACGCTCTACCACTAGGCTACCGTGACCGGTCTATCTAATTGATAATTGTATATTTTTCAGGAAGCGACCTCGGGTGACAACCTGATAATTATTGATGTCTCCCTTCTAAACAGTCCATAATTGTATAATAAAATTTAACTTTACATGTAATTTATAAACCTTTTGCGATAAAACGAAGGAAATATCGACTACTCTGTTACAATATTGATAAAAAAGAAATGGATATAAATACATGTAATAAATTAAACCAAGCAAACCTTTCTAAGATTGTTGTTTTCCTCTCAATCAGTGAAATAGTCCTAAAACCATTATCCCATCGTTTTCATCTGCAACATAATCTATTAAAATGTCATCCGAGGTTCGAAGTACATGTTCTACATATCAGTCATAGTGTTTACGCGTGTAAAGTTTATTTTGGTCTGGTCTGACTGTACTGTGTAAATAAGGCCTATAAAACGATGCAGATAAAAAGATAAACATTACTGTAAACAAAGGGCTAATCGAAATTCAATCTACTTGATTTGGATCACTAGCTATATTTTGTCGGTCATACGAAATTTTTGTCTTCACATCTAGACAAAAAATGTCTTTTATATAGTACGTTTTCTTACTAATGACAAAACTGCTTTAATATGAGAATATGAGACCTAGTTTTGCTAAATTTATGGAACCATATTTATGTGTCATCTTCCCTTTTTTTTAAACATCGAATGCACGCCTTTTTCATGCATCTGATGGTCATTTTTCATTTTTTTTACATGGACTGTTAACGTTATTAAAAATAGAACTTTTGATGTTATGTGAAGAACGATAGGGATATTAGAAACAGTATTCAATCTCAAAGTCCATCAAACAATACAAAATAGGAGCAGTGCAAACACGTAGCTCCGAAACATCTGTGGTGGTTTCAGATACCTTGGAGGAGTGAGCTCCCCCCGCTAACCGGTCAAACCAACCGTGTGCTTCTTGTCATGATTCAGAAATAATGAAAAAAATTGTCGTCAATTCAATGTATAAATAAAAGAGTAAAAATTAGTATGGAAAACGTCAGTCAGCATTTGACTCAATCATAAATTCATTTGCTGACGCAGTCATTTTATCGATCATAGAACTTACGAAATGCATAAGCAAGGAAAGTTGACGAAAGTCATGGAGATAACAAACAATATTAAATATCAAAGTCAATAAAGCTAAACAAAATAGGAGCAAAGCAAACGAGAACCTCCGAAACATCAGAGGTGGGATCTTTATCAAACGTAAGCTATCACATTTGAGGTTTTTTTTTTATATCTTAACAAATACAATAAATAATCATCTACCCAACTTTTTGAGAGCTATTATGATTTATGTTTGTGTAAAAAAAATATCGAAAAAGCCATCTTTGTTGTCATGACAGCTATACCTTTTCGAGTATACAAACATATATACATAGCATTTAGAGCAATTAGTAAAATGATTAAACGATAATACCTTGTGTTCAAAACAGTCTTGTACAATATTTTCTTTTTTCAAACTCCTCTAACATTTCAATATCGGCCCAGTCCATTGGAGGTCCATTGGTCAAATGCTCAACTTGAGCGTTTATTGCTCAGTATGATAAGTATGTATTTATATACACATATAATGTATTATAGAAAACGTAAAGTTGTTTTTGAGCTACGGAGCTACGAAGGAGAGTGCAAACATTCTGAAGCTTTATGAAAAGTATCTTTTTTCTAATGGAAGCAACTCTAATATCAATGACGTTTTAGCTCCACTGCTCAGAGACCAGAAGAGCTTATGCTTCAGCTGTATAGTAAGGTGTCCGTCGTCCGCCCGTCTAACTGTCTGTATGTCCTTCCATCTGTAAAAAAATTTTCAAAATGCTATTCTTCCTAGAGTTTTGGTCTGATTTCAATATATTTTGGCACCAAAGTAGACTAAACAGTAAGATACATACAATAGAACATCGGTTTTAGATTTCGATGAACGGCGTTGTCATGGTTACTAAAAATATAAATTTCTGTGAAAGTCCTTTAAGACGCTACTTCTCCTACAGTTTTGGTCTGATTTCAATATAACTTCCTTAACAAAAAATACTATAATAAACAATAGTTTACTATAGTTAATTATTGTTAACTATAGTTTACTTAAGTTAACTATAATTTACTATAGTTAACTATATTTTACTATAGTTAACTATAGTTTACTATAGTTAACTATAGTTTACTATAGTACCAAAGTAAAAACTTTAGAATTTTGATTTACTATAGTGAAAACTTTTGAACTTTGATGCACAATAGTAAAAACTTTAGAACTATGATTTACTCATTATAGACAAGTGAAAACTTTTGAAGGTTGATATACTATTGTGAACACTTTTATGCTTTGATTTACTATGGTGAAAACTATGGAACTTTCCTTAAGCACTATAAAAACCATGAAATTATGTTTTTGCTTTGATTAACTAGAGTGAACACTTTGGAACTTTGATTTACTATGGTGAAAACTTTAGAGCTTTGATTGACTATGGTGAAAACTTTAGAGCTTTGATTTACTAAGGTGAAAACTTTGGAACTTTCCTTAAGCAGTTTAAAAACCGTGAAATTATATTTTTGCTTCCCATTCTCTACACGTTATGAAATTTAAAGGTTTAGATTCATTTAAGTTTCAAATAACTCTTTAAAAACCCAACCTCTCTCCTAAAGAATAATGTTCAAGAAATGAATTCCATTTATCGGAGAATGACTGTTAAGAGTTTGTGTTTGTTGAGTTTGTGGAAGGTTTTGAATTTGAAAAAAAATACTTAACAGGTCTTGATCCCCTAAACTATATCTTGATCTGTCTATGGCATAATACCAAATTTTGAAATAAACTTTTATCTGTATAGGTTTTGTTTTAGATTCTAAGTTTTAAGTTCTGGTATCTGATAATAATCTGAAAATAGGTGAAATGTGACAATTTCCTTATTAAAGATTTATACAAGAGAGAACAAAAAAAAAAAAAAAGAGATAGTATATAAGGAGAGGACAATCACCCGCTCAGTGAAATAAAAGTTATATATTCTTTTTAAAATAATATAATGTTGTCACTTATTTCATCTTCAACATATCTTGATTAATTTATTTTACCGAAAGACGAATTGATTGAAAATTGTTTTAAAACATAATTGGTGAAAAATGGGTACGTTTATATTAATTGGATCCAGCTATAAGAATTTGATTTTGAATGAATCAGGTTTCTTGTCTATCTCGTGCGTTTAAATGACGGAAACGTAAATGTAAAATTAATTGTGTGTTTTAAATGACGTTTGAATCCATTCTATTTAAATATTAAACTGGAATTAAAAAAGTATGAGGATAACGAGCATTGATTGATGCCGGAAAAAATACAAACAATACAGATATGTGAGAATGATATCAATACGGAACACCCGGAAATACCAGAGGTGGGAACAGGTGCTTGGAAGGAGTGACCCTTATGTATTGATCAAGTAAACGGAGCATTCCTTAATCAAATTTAATATGAAAACAAAGTCCTAACAATTAGATGAAAGAAATAAGCCAAAAAGAAAAAGAATTCAGAAGTGTCTGTCGAGACTGTAGCTGTACTGAAATGTAGAGAAAGGTTGCATTTTGAAAGTATTTCACAAAATCAAAAACTGATACATAGAATAATGTATTAGTGTAGTCTAGTGTGTCAAGTTATATTAAAATCAACCAAGACTGTAAGAAGAGTAGCATCTTGAAAAAAAATAATGTTTACAGACAGACGGGCGGACAGCTAAACAGAGGGACGAGCGACAGACACATCACTATCGCATAAGCTCTTCTGGTTCTTGATCCAAAGAGCTAATTAAAAACGACTTAATGATAAATCATTTGATTGGTGGAAAACATTATGTGTCAACAAATTCGTTTGATTTTTATAGCACACTTACACACAATAACATGAATACTTCGTATAGCATGCAGTGGTGAACGCATTCATTATTACGCCTATGATGAGCTTTGAGGAGGGTTCGAATCATTTATATAGCTCTTTTTTCCTTTTTACATACCATTAAAACATGAGTGAAAATATATTAACAAGTATCTTGAGAAAGTATCTTTGAATTAAACTCCCCCTATTGGTTATTCGATTATAATACATATCTTTGTAGAACTTTTAATATATGGTCAATATTCACATTTGTACCTTGATCTCAAATGAAGAGAACTAATAGAGACCCTTGGACTGCAGTTCAATCCATATACTTCTTTGTATATTATGAATAAAATACTTCTAAAACAGTTACTATACTTCCCCTATACCCCCCATTCTTAAAGAGGCACTTTATGCAAATCAGACATAGCATTTCCGTGACAATCGCGACAAAACACAAATCAAGTATCGCACAAACATCAGCAATGATAGCACATTTCATCAAAGTCTATAATTATTTATTTCTGTTTAACTTCTTTTGACTACTAAATGCTTCACTTGTGATAATGTATGCCAATGTTTTATTTGTCCAAACTGTTTAAAGAGCAATATTTTAAAAAATCCAATAAATCTTAATTTTATGCAAATCACAAAAAGGATCCAAAAAGTGTAGCCATCGCAAAAATATGCTGGAAAAATAATTTAGCATTCACTCAAAACAAGAATAGCTTAATTTTTTTAAAAAGTGTAATTGATAGAAATCAGATGATGTTTCGTGGGTAAATTCAGTAGAAAACTTAGATACCATCACTTTAAAAACAGAATATAGTTTGAAATAATAAAGAATATTTGAAATAATTTAGATTCAGCAAAAATTTCACTTTAACTTAGTAAATGAGAACGGTATCGAATTTCTTATAGGTTTCCATCACAGGCACCTGACGTTACTTATTTTTCTTTTCATAAATAAAATATACCCTTACTTAATAATAAACCAAGGTCCCCAACGGCGCCATCGAGAAAAAATATTGAGTCAGTTGTAAGTCCCTACTTACATGCACTAGATATAATTAATAACACTGTCATTATTGATGCCCTGATTGAGCGCTATCCGTGGAGAAGATTGACTTTGTTTATTTAATTAATATACGCACGTGTGTGAGAATGGGGGGGGGGGTTCAACACTAAAATTATTCCAGGGAGTGTTGAGATCAGCAATCAGCAATTTTAGGTATTGCAACAAAGTAGTGGACATTTTTATTTTTTTTTCTTGGTGACGTGCCAGATTATCCGTATACATATTGCATAAGCTAATTGATTTCATTACATATCCTTTTATCAGTGCATGTATCCCCTCCCCTTTTTCAATTAAGCATATGCCAGTTATATTTGTATATACACATGTATATATAACTGGATGGTTTGCAGTCTATTGTTTTTTGAAAACCATTCAATTACATCTAGATGATTTGTTGCTGATTTTTTTTCAAGCACCCCCCTCTTTTATTCAAGATTGTTTCATACGCAACGATCTGTATACTAGTAGATTAATACAGTATATTTTACAGGTTGATTCATAAAAAGTGTTTTATTTTTACCATTTTGCAGTTTTTTCATTTCAATAATCGAAATATTTATTAAAATTTCAAAGTAATTAAAACACCCCGCTTTAGATCCACCACAAAACTGAAAAATGCGGAATTCCCATTAGCATATTGATGTAAACTTCCGGCCCCCTTTGGCGATTTCTCTGATTGTTGAAGCAGTAGATCGAGTTTGACGAGGGATTTTTAATATTTGCAAGTGTGATGCTCTCTTCTGGCTGCAGTGTCCGTAAGTTTAGACCTCGAAAGACTGGCCAGAGAAAGAACATGGTTGCCCGGGAATTTATTTGATGGAGTTTCAGACGAAAATACAAGTGGATGTAGCAGACCTTGAAAGATTCAAGATGGCGCCTTTGGGGACCTTGGTTAATCATAAGGTAAGGGTATATATATTTTTTTATATTAAAAGAAAAATAAGAAACGTCAGGTGCCTGTGGTTTCAACTTAAAAGATTACTCAGATCAATCAACAATGATTCTATAAAGGTTTAAAAGCTTTACTTACGTCTTAAAATATTTTTTACCCATTTTTTTTTTAATTCATAGAATTTATTTTTGCTTTCACTTTTTCAGACTATGTACGATAGATTTGTTTACATTTAATACATACTTTCAAATTTTCTTCCCTGTAATTTATAGTATATACTTAATACAAATTCTCTTTGGTAAATGCTAAATACAAGTTCATTTCATAAAGCTGCAAAAGATATATGACATTCATGTATATTATGAATCTTCATTGTGAAAGCTTTATATACAAAGAGGTAAACAAAGGGGAAGGGTGGAGGAAGGAAATCATTAAAAAAAAGAAAAAAAAATGAGCACACAGGTGAATCAGTTAGTTTAAGTTTATAAAGGTATTTATTTGTTGCAATGATCCTGTGCAGGATTTGAAATTGCATCCACTAAAGGGTAATTCATTATTTTCCCATTTTTTAATGCTTTAATTGTTTGCTTTTTCTTTTTGATGAGTATATTGTACATATCTTTACATCCATTTGTGCTTTTATAAAAAATGTAAATTGAATTTGGGATAAAAGGTCAACTTTCTTTTCTTTTTTGAATATCAATACTTTTCAATATCTTTGTAACAGCTATTTTTAAACCTGTATACTCTACAAAATTAGTTTGTACATTCAGATTATTGAGGTACTCGAGGCTTACCTTAAATCTTGAAATTTTTACGTCGATTTTATTTTGCGAATTCGGGTCCAAATGGTGTTGATTAATTTTTACGTTTTAAAATTTTGTGAATTGACACTTCTTTGTTTACATTTTCTTATTGGTAATTTATTTTTAAGAAAAATATTTTTGCGAATGCAATGAACTCGCAAATTTGCTAAAAATTTATTTACAGCAAAAATTTCCAGATTTACGGTATAAATTTTTCTTCAACGTCAAACAGATCTCTAATGAAAACAAAGCCTGCATCAAAGTAAATTTTCAAAAATATAGACGAATTGTTCAGCTGGATTGGGTTGCTCAAAACTCTGGTTAAGGTTAACCGCTGGATAAATCTCTTATCCAGTGGTTAACTTTTAACCGTTGGTTAAAATTTGTTGCTCAAAATTTATCCACTGGTTAACTTTGCTATCCAGTGGCAAAATCTTGGCTAAAGTTATCCATTCCACAGAGGTTGGTTAAGTCTCTTAACCAGTGGATAAATATGTTTAAAAAATTATTATTTGTTGTAAATTTTAGGGGATAACAAAAGAAACAAAGGCTTATAGATATTGTAACCAAGAATTTAATGTTGATGAATACTTTAAAGAACATATGCATTAATATAAAGTCAAGTTGACGTGGATTTGTAGCAATATTAGGCAGGAATAACATCACAGTCAGGGATATGATAGGCTTTTATGTCTTCATCGTCAGCAGAAATGTTTTAAATTGGTTCTTTCAAGGATTAATCTGTTGACATTACAAAGAATCTTATCAAGCAGCCTTCCCTTGCTGAAAAAAAAAATTATTATTATAGGTATAGTTTAAATAAAAATAATAAATGAATAAAATTGTTTGTCATTTGCATATAGGTCTAATAATGGATATAGATAAATTGTTCTTTGGTTACCATACATCAATGTTTAAAATCAATGGAGAATTGACACCCCCCCTTCCGACACACACACACACACTCCTCTACCCCCTATTTTAAAGATCTTGCATTATGTATTTGTGTTTGAAAATAATATTAGTTATCATTTCCTTGCCGATATTTTTATCTGCTTATTTTATCAAACTACCTTTCTTGTTGACTGCTGCATTAAATTACTGCCTTAAATTAAATGCATACCATTTCCTTTGATTTTATTATCATGTTGGCAAGGTCTCGTTGAGATAAAGTGAATAAAAATATTTATATATTCAAAATTAAATCTAGCATTAAATTCTAAATATTTATCAGGCATCAGGATTTTTTTTTGTAAAGATAGACTTTATATAAGCATTGAAAATTGGGGGTACCTTTTTTTAATTTGTTGGTTTAGCCCCCTCTCCTCCACCCCCACCTACATTCAATTAGCCACTCTACTTTCACAATGCTTCCGATGCATATGTTATCAATATCTATAAATATTTTTATCTAATTTCTACATATTTTGATGCTAATATTAAGGTAGAGACCGATAGCAATCACGTGATAGAAAGAATTCGCATATTTGCACGTGCTTTTTTTCCGGATTCCGGAACGCCGTCAAATAAAAGTCTCCATTTACACATTATTGTCTATGTTACAAGATGGCCGACGAAGCGATCGAGAAATTTCCTCGACTTAGAAGACAAAGTTACCATACGTATTAAATCTTTACGGTTCTCGAAATTGAAGCATCTTCATGAGAATCAAAATAGAAGTGAGACTGAAGCCGAACATGAACATAATTTTTGGTGAAACTACTCCTTGTCCAGTGTCCGCTGCAGCACCACGTGGTTACACCGGCATCGATCTATGCCTGATGTTGTTTTCTGTATAGACATTTTAAATACCATGACCCTACAGATGTTAATTGGTATGACGGAAGAAGTAAAATTTTTGCAAAACAGATTTTTGTATGCTGTGTCCATGTCAGATACATAAGGTAAATATTAAAATTTTACGACTTTATAATATATCGATCATGACTATGGTGCTTGTTTGTTGACGCACAGGTCTGGTACAACCAGTATATTTAGCTTCAATATTACCAATAACCTTCACAGATTTTTTTCCTTCTTAAAGTAGTTTTATTTAGCTAAGAATTAAAACTTATTTCATGACCAGACTCTGACTGTAACTTCTAGAATTGAAGAATAAAACCGGACATTTCGGGTGTCAGAACATGATAAAGGCTGGATTAGTAAAAAATGTAAAGTAATCATACGTATCTGTGCCTAACACACGAGGTGGTTTTAGTTACTCAGATCAAGAAATGGAAAAACATATTTGCTTAAAGCAATATGAGCTGTATCTTTGAGAGTTTTATTTTTATGGTAAAATGTGCTATTATGATCAATTTGTATGTAATTTAAACTTTTATGATCAATGAGCCCAAAATAAAGTTTAAAAATGTTTCAGAAGAAATATTTCTGTACAACCGAATATACAGTTTTTTATAAGAAATCATTATTGTACAGGACGACAATAATTCAATTTTGCTTCAATCAAAGCTAATAAAAAAAATCCATCGCAAATATGAGCAACAGAAATTTATAAATAATTTATCTTTCTGTCATTAAATTAGTCAGGCGGGTAGCCAGCATTGAACTGAAGTGTACACAGGAAATGGTCGGGGGTCTGGGGGCCGCCCTGAGGCCCCCAGTGGGTCCAGGGCGAAGCCCTGGTGGGGGTCCAGGGGGCGAAGCCCGCGGAAGCTCCTGGATTTTACGAAATTAACACTTAGCTAAGTTATACTTCCATGGATACTTCAGGAAGAGAAGGATAATTTGATCAAATTAATTTACTAATATACATGTATTGGTATTGGAAAAAAAAGTTTCCAAGTGTGACAAGACAAAACAGAGAGGTAATTTAATATGTTATCATTGGAGTAAAAATATTTCAAAATATAAACGAGGGTGTGAGTCTTTTGAAAACCTTTATATTCTGATAGCTTAAACAATGTGAGAGTACTTAAATTCTATAAATTGGTAACATCAGTAAAAGAAGATATTCAAATGATCTATATTTTTTTACTTTGTTCAGTAATTTGAATTTCGCCATTTTTTTTATTTTTTTATTTTTTTAAATTCTTTTTTTTGTTTATCGATATTAATTCATTACTTCAACGGAAATTCTTGTATAGTCGTCCGAGACCCTTGTAACTTTTTCTTTAGATCAATGTCACTTAGATCGGTTTCCTTCATCAAATATATGTATTTGTCCGAATAATCAGGATTACGCAAATTAACAGTTGAAAATGTTGGTTCAACAATATTTTCTTACTCAAGAAGTGTGGAATTCATTCCATAAAAGACTGGATTTTAACAAAATTCTGCACAAAAAAAATTGAATAGGAACAGTAAGACGTAAAATAATTTGCAAGACAGATACTGCCCCTTTTTCTCCGAATAAATATCTCTCTTTTTTAAATTTTTTTCTGTCTTTTCTTTTCTTTCTTCCTTTTTTTTTTTTTGAAAATAATGTGTACGCAAATGTCAAACATGCAGCTCATATTGCTTTAAATTGTTCAAATGCAGAAATGTATAAACTTTCTCTGCTTTCGATGGCAGATGCTTTTTTATTATCATAACCCCTTTTATAATTGATAGTGGATATTTACTTGTAAATCTTTTGTATTTTAAAATAACAAGCAAATTGTAAAAAGTTGCATTGAAAAAAAAGAAACAACTAATTTTTTTTGTTTTCCCTTATGTAATTGTTTTATGCTCAAAAGGGCCCTGATTATAAACAGATATCATATTCATAGATTATAAAAGAAATATTTAATACTACAGGTGAAGCAAGCTATGAACTAGACAGTGTATTCAGCTTTCTTTGCTGAAATAATGTGACCAAATCAAGTGTCACCTGGAAAGAGGAATATATCAAGGATGTCTTTTACATTTACTCCAAAATAGCCATTGCTTTGTTTTTTTTTTCTTTCAATTTACACTTGCACATGTATCAGGGAAAATCCAGAGTTTTTTTCAAGGGGGTGGTAAAAAGAGGTGTTTTATAATACATGTATAAAAAAAATTTAAATTTATGATTTTTAGTCCTTGTATTTTTTATTTAAACACCATAATGTACATACAGCATTAATTATTGTATACATAAAGAAGCATTTTCTTAAGTCAATAATTTCTCAAAGATCATACTAATATTTCAGGAAAGTTCAAGCCAGATCTGCTATAGCAAACTGAACATAAAGTGGCATATTTGTGTGTCAGGAAACAAGGAACATGTAATGCTGGACTGATCGAGAATCGAAACGGGGATCCCTGCATCACCACTTACATGTAGGTGTTCTATTGACTTAAATACATGTATGGTTTAATATTTGTGTATAAACATATAAAAAGTCATGTTGTAAATTGAATTCAATTAATCAAGTATTTTAATTCCACATATAATAGTTAGGTTGCTAGTTGTATACTTGTATATGCTTTGATGTGTCACTGAAAGGTACATGTTGTTTTTTATTTCCACAAAAACTTGATCCTTTAGTATTACATGTAACTCTTGAACAGTTTGTGCTGAGTCTTTGTATTTCACGCTTATTTTTTTCCTTTAACCCCATGGTCTTGGCCTTAGAGTGTAGCCTATATTTAGAAACTAAAATATTTTATCTTTATCCTTATATACTAGTTTGTTTGATTAAGACAATTCATTAATAATTTCCTTGGGAGCAAAAGTGCCCAGATAATGAGGCTGATTTTATATGCATTCAATTTAAAAAAATACATGATATTATATAAATAAGGTATCCCAAAAGTGTTTTATATTCATATAGACATAGTCATAATATATTTGCAATGTAAGAAAGAAGTAAAACATGTATTTTCATTCTCATTGTATTAAAATATTTTGATCTTTTCAGAAAAAGAACTACATGTACCAGAAGGAGACAGTAAAGAGGAACGGACATATCACACCATAAGACGTGCTTCAAAATCTGAATATACAGAATGAATTTTGCTTACTGCAGATCCTTCTGAAAGAACACGTTTGTTGTATTGACATAAAAACAACTGAATTGTCAGGATCCTTGAACATGACGCATTTGGCTGCATATGATGGCAATTAAAAATGCATACGAGTTTACATTGATCTTTGTTAGCTAATAAGACAAAAAGCAAAATAGCAAGTTTACCTATTACCGTACATGTACTGAATGTATTCACTTTATTTTTTTTTGAACTACATCATCAGTTTAAAAAATGTACAGTAGCACATGTATACAGTTTATGGTGGGATTCCTCTAACTTTCATGAATCTGTTTGCAAAATCTGTACTTTAAAGTTTCAAATTATTACCTCTAATACAATGTCTGTGTTTTTTTTTTATAATTACATGATTTTTGTATGTATGTAATGATAACCAAATCACCCAATTTTCCCGCATTTTTTACCATGTATTTAGCTTTTTTTTTTTTTAACATGCTTAAGTGTATTTATATCTGACAACTGATGACCAGGCAGTCTTCATTTAACAGTGTAATTCATAACACATTTTAGCTGAATATTTTTAAAACAAGGATATCATGTTGTGGATTGATTCTGTGTTCAAAATTTCATTATCACTGGGTTTTCTTATTTATGTTGTACATGTGTACATGTATTTGGAATAAAAAAGGAATTGTTGAAAGAAAAGTGAAATTAATCATGCTATTTTTGTCAAAGGAAGATAAAAAAAACCAGTTTACTTATGCACAGAATTAGTCAAAACATATTTTTATTGATAATTCATCCCAGAATCATATGTATAATAAATCTACAAAGTCAATTTGAATGGTATCAAGGAAAGATCTTATCTTTTTTAATATTAGTGCAAAAAGGTCAAGGAGGGCAACGTAAGTACAGGTGTACTTGTATAAATTGTTTTCTGTGATATAGAATGTAATTTAGAAGAATAATACTTGGAATTTAACTCATTTTCTTTGAAATACTTTGATTAAATATTCTATCTATTAAGGTCAGTTTGAACGATATAAGGAAAACTTATCTTTTTTAATTTAAGTGCAAAACGGTCAACCAGGGCAACATGTGTCTAGGTGTACATGTATAAATTGTTTTTATGATACAAAATGTAATTTAGAAGAATGTTACAATGAATTTATTAATTTTCTTTGAAATATTTTGATAAATTCTTGATAATCTCTCTTAGTCACCATATTCTTCAAAATTGCAACCTTCTAAAGGAAGGGGGTAGGGTAGGGTATAAGATAATAAACTTGTTCCAGGTTGAATTTAAACCCCATTATGTAGTATGATTTTTTTCTAAAATTTAAGACACTTATAGGCTATCTATAATATGCAATAAAAAAAGAAATTTGATGGGTAATTTTTTCACAGTGGAAGCAGAAGTGTGAGACTTTGTGCAAGGAATAGGCAATATTTTAACCTAATTTGACCATGCATCTTGGTAAATGTAACTCTGTTTTTCGCTAACAATGCTTGATAAATTTAAGATTGATGTCAAATATTAATCAATACAGACAGATGTTTGAATTCATATAAGACAAATGATAATTGATATACCAATAAAAAAATTACAGCCCTTTTCATATCATATTCTTATATTATTTTACCCTGCTTTTTCAGCCCTTCCGTGCTTGATTAAGGCTATATTAAAATTGTCAAATTTCTCTAAAACTAGCCCGATGACCTGCCCTGAATTTTTTATATGATTTAGAACAAGGACTCAACACAAACATATAAAAAATTCAGAAAAATTCAATGGGTAGTTTTTTTGTTGACAAGCTATCAATCTCTACCTTAAAAGGTGATGTATTTATAAAATACACTTGGGATAATGAATTTTAGTTACACTGCAAATTTTAATTGTACGGAGCGAAATGCATTAGTGACGAACTCGCTATATCTACTTGCATATTCGACCATGACCTTTCTGTAATAATAAAAAAAAATGCTACCCACTTTCAGACAGTGTGAGTGCATTGTAATGCAGGATTACATAAATGTGATGAAAGTAATTTCTTGTTTGGAAATATTTGACAAACGGGAAACCACTGGACTGAGATCTTTCTGTCAAGGTATGTATAAAAGCGATAATACAAAGTGCGAATTTCCTCGAATAATAGCAGACGACATTTACATGGTGTAAACAGTAAAGGTGTCCTGACTCCAATCAGTTATTATTTAGGTATGAACCGATACAATTTGATGTACTTGCCTCGTAATAATCACGTCTTGAATAGGTATTGTCTTTAAAATATTTTCTGTAAAAACTAAGATAACAGCTTAAAGACCATCTAGGTTTCTGCAATCATTCTATCTATCTTACCTGTGGTGCTAATCCTTTCCCATTCTATGTGTTTACAGTTAATGCATCCTCCACTTGAATTTTCAGCAAAGAATAATCCGAGCTGACTTGTGTTTTCCTCACTTTTTGCGACAAAAGCGTTTGTTTAGTTTTGATACTCTTACATGTCGATATTTTTCCACTTAGAACTCCACATACGGTTGTAACGTACGTTAAAACGTCTCACTATTTACTTATTTGATATTTAGGCCTACCATGGTAGCCATTTTTTTTTTTGGTTGACAACTGGATAAGTGTAATGCATTGTGTGATACTAGCCAGTGGTTAACTCACTTAACCTGTGGTTAGTTAACCAGAGGCTAATTTTATTTTGAGCAACAAATATTTGACCAGTAGTTAGTTACCCAGTGGATATAATATTAAACCAATGGCTAACTTATCCAGTGGACAAATTTAACCAGTGTTTTGAGCAACTCAGTCCTGAAGTTTGAGTAAAGGTCTAAATCTCAATCCCTTCATCGGCATACGGTGACGTCTCAATATGAGAGAAAAATTCTCGAGAGGGATGTTAAACAACAGCGGTCAATCAATCAACCTACTGACTATTTTTTATGCAATGCTCGTACATGTATCTGACCTTCAAAACAAGTTATATTTAGCCTAATTTAGGCACAGACTTTTATCATCACTTGAAACTGAGATGCTAAAAGTAATCATTTCAAAACAGATAACATTACAATGTTTCCCAGCGTCAAAATACATGCACGAGACCTTATTATAGCACAGACCTAATAATGATTAGTTTATTATGTCACCTTTCTTTGGTTTCATAAAAGGTAGTTGCCGGACAAAAAGTGTTCAATATTTTTCAAATCTTATGACGAGGAATTCTCAAGCAAATCAGCGTTTATCATGGACCAATCCTTTTCAATCAAATAACCTCTATTAGTACGCAATTTTTATAATAAAGAAGTCGTTAAATTAGAAATAATAATATTTCTACAAGCATTATTTATTCCTGTATCGATTTTAAGAAATGCAATAATGTTACAAAAAAAAAAGAATTTATGAATGAAATTCGTATCGGAGAAATATAAAGATAAATGTTTTTTTTTATATAGGAATATTTACAAGGTTAAAGTTTTGATGGACATTGAATTTTTAACAGGACGTCCCGATAATGATGAATGAAATAATGATTGCTTTTTCAAGGTCAGATACCAAACACGCAATAGAATCTCCAAAAAATATAAATGCACCTATAATTATTTAAGTTTTACTTGTCAAACACTAATATTATACTGAAATAACTATAATTGTCAATGAAGTATAGAATATTATTGATATGAAAACTTGGATATTGAGATGTTACCTGCCGAGAGAGGATTTGGGAATGCAGTTTGTCCGTATAAATACTCCGGGACTATGCAGGTCACAACACAAAAAATTCCCAGACATCAATTTCTACGGCAAGGTAAGAGAAAAACTTTATTTTAGAGGTGTCACTTAAATAACTAATAATTAACTATGTTTGATTAAAAGTCATTTATCGTTCATCTTAAACATTTTTGTCTTACCAATATGAAAATAATTGTTGTCAAGTTATATTCAAGATAATAAGTATTTAATCTTTAATCTTACCGGTAGTCAGTCCCTTTTCCAAAGAGCACAGGGGGAAAATATGATAAAGGAACGAAATAAAAACGCAAAATATAACTTCATAACCAAAAACTTATCAGAATATTCCATAATTGTCACAAAAAATCATCATTGTATTTGAAGACTTGAAAATTCAGTAGACTTAGGGTAATAACAATATATTGATTTAGAAATGATAGCAATATAAATACCCTAAAACGTTAGAAATAATACGGATTTTATAATAAACCGGTTCCGTGCATTAAAATTTATTCGAAAATAAGCCTGTGTTGAAAATAAGCTAGTCTTGACAATGTCATTTAGGAAGGAAGTCAAACTAAAATGTGTTACTATTTAAAACCTTATCCCTTAGCTTATATTCTCTATTCTAACCTTTTTCAGTATATCTAGCAGTCGTTATTGCTAAAAGCTCAGTTTTAAATAGGGAAATAAAGACACTGGCGCATTTAACTCTTGCAGAAGTTTACCCGGATATATTAATTTTAGAAACTGTGAAACAAGTTATTCTCAAAATATCAATTTCAATTTATTGTATTGATAATAAGCTGTGATAATGCTCTCATCGCTTACCAGAATTTTTGTACTGATAATAAGCCGCGATAAGGAAAAAAAAAAGGTTTGATAATAAGTCCCTCCCCCCACTTTCTAACCAAACCTTAAAATAAGTCGCGGCTTATTTTCAAGGTTTTAGGGTATACGTCTGCATAGACAGCCTAGGTTAAAAAAAAAATATTAACATTTTTTTTCTTTACAATAAGCAGTACATCCTCATTGAAATAAGCAAACAAACCGATTCGCTTTTTAGTCTGAAATGTTCACATGTTGTTATTTCTATACAGTAGTGGCTGCAACGTAATTGTCGACTAACTTTTCCTCTAGTATCGTTCCTGTAATGCGCTTGATCTTTTGTGTAAAATGATAGTTCGTGTAATTAACCTTTTGTAAATAACCTTGCAGCAACTATATAAATGTTTGTCAGCAGAATGAACGCAAAAAGTCTACATACTTTTTTACACTAACGTAGCTTTTTTCAAAAAAAAGAAAGTGTATAAAATGTTATGACATGTATTAATCAAAAGATTAAAAAAATCACGGTTTAAAGCTTAAGCTTATCATTTGCTATCTAATAATTAAAATTATTAGATAGCAAATGATAGAATAAACGTTTAAATAGTTCTAACGAAGACATGGGTTCTTTACATAATTGTGAAAAGGGTAATGATATGGAATATAATATAACAACAGTAAACGATTTGTTACTCTTGACTACAAACGCATGTGCAAAAAAAACTATTAAGATAATCATGCAATCATTGTTTATGCTGAGAATTTAAAATATATTGTAAACTAAATTGTATTTATAAGTTGTGTATTATTTTGAATACAATTTAGCACAGATATACAAACAATATTTTTCTTTTGGAAGAGACTTAATTACATATCGCATTAGTTTAGAATTACAATTTTTTATCCTACGAACTGGAAAATGAAATAGACTTGGAAATATAAGTAATATTAAAAAAAAAAACCAAAAAACAAAAAAGACAATCACACTTAGTAAAGCTTAACAGGTGAAAACAAATTTCAGAATATGTTATCTTGGTGCTTAAAGTGCAATATGAAGATAAGAAAACTTTGCAATTTTTAATTTTATTTTGTTTACAATAAACATCTACCACTTGAAACTTTTTAACATATTTACATGTGCATCATTTTAGACAGGAGTATTCAATAAAATGAACAAAATTGTTTATTCGGATATTAATTCTTCTTAAATATACAAATATGAAATACTTTTATTAAGAAAACATAGCAAATGAAGGAAAAATCATTTTATCTAATCACTTAACAACTTTTTTGAACGCAACTTATGCAAGAACAATGAAGATAATTCATATCAAATTAAACTGTGAATTTTCAACAATTATTCAGCTGCATGTTAGTGATTTTAGTTTTTAGTGTGTTTAATATATGCAGAATGATAAAATAAAGTGGTGGAGATGTGCACACATGCATATATATACTGGGACCTTTAAGATCAAATATATACATACCCCGATATTACACGTATATTATTAAAATTCCGGTTTAGAAAAAAGAATTCTGTGTTTTTTCTTCTCTAATTAGGTTATTTATGTATCAAAGGTACAAATCATGTTTATCAATGCTTATTATTTCTTTCTACGGGCTTCGTGATGACTCCTAGCATATCAATCTTCCTTTATGTCTGGTCTTGTCCACGGTATCTATGGAGATTGTACAAAGGGGAACAACCATGCCTCTGCTGCAGAGAATGTAAATAAACAAGACACAAATACTGTCACGGTCTTCCCAACAGCAACAAAAACAAAGGGAAAAACAATATTAAAACAACCGAAATTAACAAGACGATTCTGTCATGATAATCATCTGGGCAACAAAAGCAAAGAGAGAAACAGACAAAAAAAAAAAAAAACATGACACAAGCGCTGTCAATCGTCTCCCCGGTAACAAAAAACAAATGAGAAACAAACAAAACAAATAGCTCTATTGTTTTCTGAAAAAAAATTCAATAAGCATTCTCGACATAAATTAACAAGCTTTGTATTTTTTAAAGAAATATGAGCTGCATCTTTTTTAAAGAGTTTTTAAAAAATTTTAAATAACTATTTTAATGACAGAAAAAAGAATATTTATGAAATGTTGTTAATCATATTTGCAATGTAATAACTATTGATTAGCTTTGATTGAATCAAAATTACGTTAATGTCGTCCTGTATAATAATGATTTCCCAGATAGCAGAGTGTTATTGGACCTTTGTTGGGCCAACAATGCTCCTTATGTTGGGCCACCGTATGCATTCAACATTGAGCCATCGGTAATTTGCTCATCGGCCCTTAATCAAACCAACTTGTTGGCTTATTGTTGGGTCAATGTAACAGTTAATATTGGGCCACTGTTGGGCCAATGTATTTTTTTCAATGTTGGGCAAACGTCAGTTTTGTACAGTTGGGCCATTGTAAGCAATTAATGTTGGGCCAACGGTAAATTGCTCATCGGCCCTCAATCAAACCAACTTGTTGGCTTTTTGTTAGGCCAATGTAACAGTTAATATTGGGCCACTGTTGGGCCAATGCACTTTTTTCAATGTTGGGCACACGTCATTTTTGTACAGTTGGGTCATTGTAAGCAATAAATGTTGGGCCAACGGTAAATTGCTCATCAGCCCTTAATCAGATCAACTTGTTTGCTTTTTGTTGTACCAACGAACGGATATTATTGAGCCATTGTTGGGCCACTTATTCTTTCAATATTAGGAAAACAATTTTTTTATCGCCAACGTTGGTTTGTATATTATTGGCTCTCATCATGAAAACTCATTTGCTCTTCACTGCTGGCCATTTGTCCTCAAAATTGACAAACAAATATATACAATAAGGTTGTACTAGTTTTGTAGCACATGTACAGTTTAATGGTAAAAGTCCTTTAATACTATCTATATATGTTATATATGCTACATTAATAGTTTAATACATGTTCTCAATATCTCATAGAATTGCCATCAACAAGTATTGCATTGTAAGTAGCTCTACATTAATTAAAAAAAATGAAGAAAAAGAAATCAAAATATAAAATTAAATTATAACATACTATAATTTTATTGCTCAGTGCATGAAAAAAACATTAATAAAGAACTAAAAGTTGGTGCTCACTTCAAGCTATACATGTAGGGTTACATGACTGTATACTCCCTCTCTGCTGTAAATTTATGCACAAGTTAAGTAAAGTACAGGTATCAATGAACACGTCTAACAAATAATCAACCCCCCCCCCCTGTTCTTAAAATAATACTAAAATGAATCCTGTCATTTTGATTACTTACACAAAAATGTTTCTGGCATTTACATCGTGTTTGTAACCGATAAACAGACACAGAAATTGGGTAGAACTACAGGTACATGTATGTCACACTATATTACAGAGAAAAAGTTAGGCACTGTCACATTCAATCTGACCCCTCTCCTTAGTCTCTTCTTCTCTCTCCCGAGTCTCCTCCTACCCCTTCTTTTCTTCTCTGTCTATTTCTTCCCCCCCCCCATCTCTGTCCATGGCATACATTAGCTATTCTTTGATTGTGTTCTCAATGTCTTTTTAGAATCTCCAGTAGCACTTAAATTGTAGTATTTGGTACTTAATACATTTGTTACTTTTTCAGTAAAGAGTAGACATACGATTAAAACAAGAACATCACTATATGTTAAAGCTGTCAATTAAGGGAAAACCGTCTTTTCTATTTCATGGTGTGATAAAGTGATAAGCATGCGTGATGAAGGCATTTATGCATACCATTTCTACGCTTGATCATCATCATCACAACGATTTTGATTCAATGTTCCCCCATATAAAATACATGTATTGAAAATTTGTCGTTACACTGAACATATTTGAAATGAAAGAACCCAATCTATGTTTAGTACTGAATTGATTTTGTTTTAACTTCAACAAGTTCAACATTTTCAAAATGTTTGATCATGTACTCGACGTTAAGTGTTTATAAGTAAATTATGTGGTAGACTTCTGAAATGCATTCTACTAGACACAAATTTCAATCTAAATAAGGGGCAAATTATTTATTGTTTTAACTGTATCAAAACACGTTTGTTATTTTATGCTTTCATTCATTTTTTTGGTATCGAAACAAAAAAATTAATCACTGATAATTTTGTTTTGTTTTGATAAATTATAAGAATTTTAGATTTATTTTAGCTAGCTTGTATTTTCAAGTAGGATTGGTTGTAGATTTATATCTGATTGTAGAGACGATCAGATTTGTTAATATACAGATTTGTAACAATTAAATGATTATACACATTGGCCCAATGTTGGTCCAATATATCGGACCACCATTGGGCCAAGGAGCTAAATGACAATGGGCCAACGTCATTTGCCAACATCGGCCCAATGTTCTTGTTGAGGTTTTCTCAACATGTTGCATTCATTGGGCCAACGTTGGCGCAGCGTTGGGCCAATATCTGTAGAAATAACACTCTACATTGGGCCAACGTTAGCCCAAAATATCGGGCTAACATTGGGCCGATGAGCAAACTTAAATTGGGTCAATGTCATTTGCCAACATTGGCCCGATATAACCGATTACATTTTCCCAACGTTGGCCCAATATTAGCATGCTATCTGGGACAGTACTGACCCAACAGCACCTGGCCTCTTCACTTCCCCGTGTCTGATTTACACAGATTTGTACATGATATCGTTTAAAAACAAAACGTTAATTCAGCTGTGCCGAGGCAAACATATTATAAATACTCACAAAGTGGATACAGATATGCAAGGTATCAGTCTCATTACGCTCGCTTGTGTCATATTAAAAATGGCGCGGATATTACAAGTAGCCCGGTTGTTGTCTACCCATGATGCATGGATTCATGGTATATTGGGCCAACGTAGGGCCGATGCCAATCCCCAAACAAACATTTTCTCTCATGATAATAGTTTTATGATATAATGCCAACAGTTTGCCCAACATTAGCGCACCATTATACATACTCAGTAACTAACTATTAATAATCCATGTTGGGCCATCGTTGGCCCAATCAAGGTAACCCAACATAGATAATAGAACTATAAAGTAAGATTGGGCCAACGATGTTCTGCTATCTGGGAATTATTGCAAATAAATAAGTATACACACAAACCAAAAAATAGAATAAAACACTCTTTGGTGCTGTGATCACTTAAGTGCAAAGTTAAAATGTTGAAAATATATCTAAACAAAAGCAGGCATCCAATGATAAGCATGGACAAAGAAAGTCCTCTTAATTATTTCAGAATGTGCCAATGTTGTCCCAACGTAAAGCTCAGCAGCTAATTATAAAATTAACACCATCAATAAGCTGGCAGTATAATAATTGGACCAACGTTGGCCCAGTATAAATATCCCATCTTTAAAACACCTAAACAAAATAACACTTGTGTGTATTACAAACATTGTGCCAACGTTGGGCCAACATAATACTACCAACTTGATAAAACATTTTCTTTAAGGGTGTATTAGAAACATCCGGCCGACGTTGGTCCAACATACTATTTCAACTTGATAATGATAAGGCACTTTCTTTAAGGTGTATTACAAACAATGGGCCAACAATGGTCCAACATAATACTACCAACTTAATAAAACATTTTTTAAGGGTGTATTAGAAACATCGGGCCAACGTTGGGGAAACATTCTACTTCCAACTTGATAAGGCAATTTCTTTAAGGGTGTATTACAAACATTGTGCCAACGTACTACTACAAACCGCAGGTACTTGTGGATAGGAACCCCCCCCCCATATTCAACCCCGGGGCTTATTGGTCATTTTTTTTCAAAAATTATATTTATTACACTTATTCATCATGTGCACAATATGAAAAAATCGTCAAAACCCCAAAACAATCGCTCCACAAAAAAAATACCTCACTATACATTATAAGGGAGAAAGGTATGCCACTCCGGTCTCAAATTTCCCTAAGTAAAAGCAACGGAAGTGCATAGAGAATATATGATAAAACCCGAGAGAGATTATTACGTCATACAAAACTCTCTCGGACGTTATCCTAAAAAGTAATACATTCTCTATGCATTTCCGTTGCGATTACCTGGGGGAAATTTCAAAGTTCTGACTGGAAAACTGTTTAAGGAGATAATCAGATATTATGGGATTCTTACGAGATGCAGAGTTAATCCGATAGCATGCACTAAGACAGAAATATATGCAGAGACGATGTGAATCGACTTTTTAGGTTGAAATAAAATAAATACATGTTTTTAAACCCAAAGACCAGTGTGGGTACAACGTAAACAAACCGGAGTGGCATACCTTTCTCCCTTATAATGTATAGTGGGTATTTTTTGTAGAGCGATTGTTTTGGGATTTTGACATTTTTTTCATATTGTACACATGATGAATAAGTGTAATAAATATAATTTTTGAAAAAAAATCCAATAAGCCCAAGGGGTTCAATATTGGGGGGGGGGGGTCCTGTCCACAAGTACCTGTGCTACAGACTTGATAAGACACATTCTTTCAGGGTCTATTACAAACATCGGGCCAACATGGGGCCAACATACTACTACCAACTTGTAAATATACTTTCTTTAAGGGTCTATTACAAACAATGGTCCAACGCTGGGCCAACACCAGGATCCTTCCTTCCTTGGAAACTAAAGTGAATGGAAGTTGCTTACGTTGGACCAACGTTGGGCCAACATAGGAATTCCGTCATGGTCGACAAAGTTGAATTGGAAACATTGGTCCAACGTTGTTCCTCCAACACCAATCATACTACCTTTAACAAATGTTGGCCAAACATAGTCATGCTATCTGGGTTCTAATATTATTCTGTGCATGTATATTGGATTGTATAAAAAAATTTCTTCTGAAACAATTTAATGCTTTTTTTTTAGTTTAATTAATCAGAAAGGTTTATAATAATAACACATTTTGAAAGCAAAATAAAATTTTCAAAAACAAAGTCATACATGTATTGATTGAAGTGAAACTATTATATATTTATCTATAAAATCATAAATGCTGAAGAACGTTTTACATCGATTTTTTTGCTCTCTTTAGATTCATTAGAAGTATTCCAGGTGTAGTTACTTACAACAAAGTTCGTGTTGAGAGTCAAATGCCCATTGCGCATGGACTCAATTTAACACTATAGTACGTAGTTTTCACTTAAAATTGCAAGATCCTATATTTTTTTTTACATTCGCATATACGAGTATAAAAAAATAGAAAAAAAAATGTAATTAAAAGCTTTAAAAACAGCAAAATAAAGCATTTGACCATGAAAACAAATTGATAATGTTTATCAGATTTCTTCTTTCATTCACTAAGTCTGATAAAATTTATTTGTGTTTGTTTCAGCGGGAGATGAAAGAAGTACACCTTACTAGAGCGTTGAGAGGATTTCTATGCTTAATCAATGGATTTATTTTTAGCAAACTATAATGATCGTATACAATTTAATATTATTTTTTAATTTTCAGAAACGGTTTGTCACGTGCAGCTTGAAAGGACAATTTCCTTATCAATTTTTGATACGTACTTTGGGATTCCAAATTAAATTGATATGTGTGATATATATACATACCATATAAGAATTGTAAATGAAATTAAAATTATTAGATTAAAAAAAAAACGATTTTTCTCATTTCTTGAGTATTTGTGTTCAAAAATATTGCATCAATTTTTTTTCAAAATCAGAAGTCTCCGTCAAGACTGAAGCTCCACTGGTTTGTACTTAATAGCCATTGGAAACTTTGTAACTATATAGCTACTTATAGGTTTAAATAGAAAAAAATGATCCTTGAAAGTGTCTTCTTGTGGGGCGTATTCTGTGCCAAATTATATTGAAATCTAACTAAAATTTGGAAGAAGTAACTAAAGAAAATTATACTTTAAATAATATCGGCAACCCTTTTCATCGAAATCAGA
>NW_026937374.1:0-8039 GCF_032062105.1 Saccostrea cuccullata | reverse complement strand
AAAACCTATAGAAAACCAAGTAAGAAAGTTTGATTTTCTAGAAAAAAATAAAATTAGTTCTTTAGTGTATTTCTGTGAATTTGGACCCATAAATTTATATTAGCTCAGTTCATTATATTTGTTACCCACGATCTTGTATAGAAAAGTGATTAATCTGTTCAGTAATCTAAATAAATATTACTGAGTACCTAAATATACCTGTAACTTTGTGTAGACATAAATCTAAAAATAAAGGGTGTCATTTTTTCTACTTAAATAAAGGTGGGGATTGGGGTTTGGGGAGATTGAAGTTCTTTCATGACCATTTTTTATCTTTCAAACACTACGACTTACCATTCTTTAAACTTTAACTAAACTGCAACGTGTGTTTTGAAAGTGCATGAGGGTGTGTGTATGTGTGTGTGTGTGTGTGTTGGGGGGGGTGTATACATACGTCCCAATGTTTTTTACCTATATGATTTCTATCGTTTGAAAAAAAAAGTATGGGACTGAACCCCCCCCCCCCTCCGCTAGCCTCCCTTGTTACGACGCCAATGGTAATCTTTTTTAGCTCACCTGAGCCAAAGGCTCAAGTGAGCTTTTCTGATCAAAAGAATGAATCGTTTAAACGTCCAAATCTGGCCCAGCAATAATTTACAAAAAATATGATTAAAGATTTTCTAGATATTTTTGCCTCAATCTTTCCATCAAACATTGTAGTTTACTGGTTTCAATTTTCAATTCCATGCACTGTAATTAGGTGTTTATCTGATTAATATAGCAGGGTTTCGTTGTTTACATTGATTTCTCATAGACTTTAGGCCATACCCCCATTTTGCAAGCCATTTTTTTATACGAGCGCATGGATGTTTCAATTTGTAGTAAATAGGGTCAATGTAAAGAGTAATACTTGTCATTTTAGTTCATGAAAGAAATTGAAACAGTCGTGCGCTCACATTTTATTTTCCAAAAATGTGTAAAATCACGAGTACCTGTCCCTATAGTAAAGGCACCTTTTTTACAAATTTCAACCCGCCTTTGACCTCATGAATAACAAAGCATCGAACACGTGACTCAAATCTATTCACTTTCATGCTTTGAGCAGATCAATGCGACATCATGTAGAATGTTGCGAGCTTTCGATGGTCAAATCATTTTCAAATGGGTAGAATTAGATGTGACCTACCCACCATATACGGCTTACGCCTCGCCCAATATGGATTTTTTCAAGGACCCCACATATTTCCGTATTACACCTCTAAGTGTATACATAAGTAAATAATATCGGATGAAAAGTCACTGGACGAACAAAAATGCACCCCTACATGTAATTGAATAGAGAGAAACTCCGAGTTTCTTCTGACGACACCACAAATGTCATAATTTTTTTTTTTTACATCGGCACAAAGTCTAACAACAGTTAAAAGTTTAAATATAAATATTAGTAACAAAAAATCGAATGAAAAAGGTCGTAATCTTTTTTTTTTTTTGAAATGGTTTACTGTTCATCTCACTATGGGACGAGATCTTTTAAACAATGCAATCTGGACTGTACAAAGTACACTTGTCTAACAATGGCGTTTTCTTTTTTAGCGATGATATTGAATTTCGCAAACTTGTATATGTATATGTATGTGCTATGAAATAATTATTCACGTAAATGCAATAAACTTTAATGTATTAATTATAAGCTTTAGTGGATTAATTATTATTCGCTATAAAAATAAAGTTTTTAAGTACATAAAAAAAGTGTAATCTGCGTTATACGTTCTATTCTCAAATTCCATTGTGTTTCTTTATACTGGAATATAAATAATTTGACGAATTTCTAATACATCATTTCAAATAGAACTAGTGTGTAAAGCAGAAAAAAAAACGAAATTAAGCCTGACAAATTAAAAAAAAGGATGCTCAAATTTGGTCGGTCTCTAGCACTAAAAAATAGGGATTTTATGTGTCATTTCATCATAAAACTTAGTACACTTCGAACACGCTAATGTATTCACAATAATCGCACGCTTGAACAACGTCCGCCTTCTCATTCAAATACCAGTACAATGACCTATATATAGCCGAAACGGCGAAGTTTTACAGTAAATTATGCGACTTTATTTAATCGATATCATGTTTATGTTGAAAGTTTCTTTCCTAAAAAAATCCTTTATTTGTATCTATACAGGCTATACTTGAAAACCCTAGCTATAAGATAACAATGTTCTAATTAAAAAGGGTAACATTCTGCATTTAAAAAGGGGCGAGATTGCCGTGTTAAGAGGATTCATTCTTTGTCCGTTGTCTGTCGTTGTTGTCGTCGTCGTTGTCGTCGTAGTCGTCGTCGTCGTCGTTGTAAACTTTTCACATTTTCATCTTCTTCTCAAGAACCACTGAGCCAATTTCAACCAAACTTGCTACAAAGTATCCTGGGTTAAAAGGAATTCAAATTTGTTCAAATGAAGGGCCACGCCCTTTTCCAAGGGGAGATAATCATGAATTAGAGAAAAAATTATTGCATTTTAAAAAAATTTATTTTGTAAGAACCACTGGGCCAGGAAAGATGAAACTCATAAGGAATCATATTCAGGTAGTGTAGATTTGTTCAAATCATGTCCCCCGGGGCTAGGGTGGGGCCAAAATGGCC
The DNA here is from genome assembly GCF_032062105.1 of Saccostrea cuccullata. Taxonomy (NCBI): domain Eukaryota; kingdom Metazoa; phylum Mollusca; class Bivalvia; order Ostreida; family Ostreidae; genus Saccostrea; species Saccostrea cuccullata. The sequence continues at coordinate 5,422 of NW_026937374.1, read as the reverse complement.
GATCAAAGTTTTACATAGGAATATAAAGGAAAAATCTTTAAAAATCTTCTTCTCACATTCTTTTTCAAAGAAAGTGACTCTCATCAGCCACGTACCTCAAATCACTTGACTCGACACTAATCTAGTGTTTCGGCGGTGTGATATATACGAGGTTTAAGATTTTGATAGTATATTAATTAGCTGCAAATCCGCCATCATCAGGAGCCTATTTGCACATCTGTTATACAGATTATTAAATTAGTAAGGAGAGGAGCATATTACTCAGATTTTTAATGTGATTAATGACACAATAGGTTTTTCTTGGAGGATTGTATTGCAATCCTTATATATATATATATATATATATATATATATATATATATATATATATATATATATATATATATATATATATATATATATATTGAATATGCTGGTATTTTAACAATTGCTCATGTGAGCGATGTGGCCCCTGGGCTTCTTGTTTTAATTGGAGCCTTGTTTTTTTTTTGTATTTTGCAAATCTTAATGTCAATTAAAGCATTAGTCTGTTTCTCTCCCTCGATTTCGCTTTAAAGTAGGTCTTCACTCGCACAACGTCATTTACGAATAGTAAAACCGCCACCGCGCTTCCTTTTTCCGAGATGTGATTTTTTAAACTATATTGGTTTGACTTTTAGTTAGCGTTTTAAATATCCGGTAACGATTTTGCTCCAAGTCGGTCGCGTCTACAGACATACAAAAACTGATTGTTCTACAGTCTAAGGATAAAGTAATTAAAAAGAGAAGGCTGGGAACAACTTTTGGTTGACAGAAATAATTAGGTAATAACTTGCTACATCAATCAACAATCAATCATTTATTTGAATCTCTTCACCATTTTACAATAGTGTACAGAGACTTAAAAACATATAGGTGATTTTATATACAACAATAGGTCTAAAGGCATGCGTGAATAAGAAACTAAACAAAAGCTAACAAAAAATTGAAGGTTGCTATAAATGTGAAGTATGGGAATTTAGGCTGGGGAGCATATTTTATTTATATTCTTGACAAAGGAGCACAATTTTCTTAGAAAGCAGTGTTTATTGTTATTCATGATGTTTTTAAAACTAATTATATTCTGGAATTTTATGTGTTTTTCTGTTAAGCATAGTTTTCTTTCTGTTTGTAGCGAGTTGCACTTTAATATATAATGAAACTCATCTCCGAGTTCTTTTAGATTACAATGGGGACAAATTCTATCTTGTCTTGGTATATTAAGCCAGCGTCCACTTTCAATTGGTAAATGATGGTTACACGTTCGAAATCTACAAAATGTAATTAAGTCCTTTTTTGATAAGATATTAAAATAGTTTTCAAATTTTAGTTCGTCTTTGTATATTCTATAATTTAAAGCTTTAGGTGAGGTTTGAAGGATTGATTGCCAACTTTGTTTGAATTGATCCATTAATGTGAGTTTAACTTTTGCCTTTAACCATCTAATATTAATTGGGTTTTGTTCAAGCCATACATTTGAGAGTCCACAGTTATTTAATATATTTCTAATATTTTCAAGCGAAACAATTTTCCCTCCTATTTCTTGATTTATAATGAAGCCTAATTTATAACATAAATTTGCAATTTTAGTTTCCTTTCCGGTGATTAATTTTGACCAATAAGATATCATGCGCGTTTTTATTTGGATTTCCATGGGGTGTCGGCCAAGTTCGCCATATATCATAAAATCTGGGGTTGAACCTTTTAAATGGAGTAGAAGTTTACAAAATTTTAGGTGAACCCTTTCTATTATTGCATTATTTGAAAATCCCCAAACTTCACATCCATATAACAAAATTGGTTGCACAATTTTATCAAATAAATCTAGTTGACACTGTGTTGATAGGTTATGTAATCTTCCTTTTTTTAATACTTCGTATAGTGCTTTTGTTGCCTTTTCAGCTATTTTCTTTTTTGCCGTTATAAATGAGCCAGATTTACATAATATAACTCCCAAATAGTTAAATTCTGTTACTACATCTATTTTCTTATCATCATACTGCATCTGTATACTTTCTTCACGTCTACTTTTACTGAATATTAATATTTTCGATTTGTCGATATTTATTTTTAAATTCCATTTTTTACAATATTTACAGAAGCTATCTAGTTGTTTTCGTAGCTCTTCAGAAGATTTTGCAACCAATACAGTGTCATCTGCATATAAGATTGCAAATGATTTAAAAAATATATTTAGTTTGTTTTCAAACATATCTGATATAGTTGCTAAACCTTCAATATTGGATGCATTCAGGAAATCGTGTAAATCGTTTAAATACATAGAAAATAAAAAAGATGACATATTTTCACCCTGTCTAACACCATTTGCACATTGAAAAAAATCTGACTGTTCTTGATTAAAGACAATTCTGGATTTTATCTGACTGTACATATTCAAAATATTGTCATACATTTTGCCGTTAATATTGTGAGATAAAAGTTTAAACCACAATGCTTTCCTCCATACATTATCAAAAGCTTTTTCAAAATCTACAAATAAACAAAATAGTTTTTTCTTTTTTGTTTTAAGAAGCTCGAATAACATATGTATTGAGAATAAATTATCAATTGTTGAATATCCCTTTCTAAAGCCTGTTTGATTTTCATGTATTACTTTAAACTCATCAGAAAATATATTTAGTCGTTCATTAAGAATCGATGTGAAAAGTTTTTCAACGCAACTTAAAATTGTAATTGGTCTGTAATTTTGTGGCTTACTTTTCTCGCCTTTATTTTTATATATTGGTATAATATTTCCTTCTAACCAAGAAGAGGGAATATTACCTGATGAAAAAATCAAATTAAATAATTTTTCATAAATTGGCAACATTATGTTCTGCGTTGCTTTGATATATTCATTTCTTATACCATCTTCTCCACTCGATTTATTGTTTTTTAACTTTTCTATAGCTTTTTTAATTTCATTCTGATTTATATATTTGTTAAGTTCTTGATTAAGATCTATACACTGTAGGCTAGAGATATCATTATAAACTATTTGATTAATTTCTTCATCTATTTCCGGAGCTTTATTTAAATCTTTAAAATATTCATATAGGGTATCTATATCTATTGGTGTGTTTTCTTCATGTTTATTTCTTTTTTTGTAGTTATTAATTATTTTCCAATACTCCTTGGGGTTCTTATTTTTGATTTCTTTTAAATGTTTACTAAAATTGTTTCTATATTTTATCTGTTCTTTATCTATGACTTTTTTGTGTTTTTTTTCATTTTCTTTATATTTTTTATGTGCATTTTCTGTACGTTTTCTAAAATAATAAACTTTGCTATTCCGGTATTTTTGCGGGCTTTTTCGCAAGCCTTTGTAAACCATGGTTAAGAGTTCTTTGTATTTTTATTTATTTGTTTCTTTCTTTTATCAGTACTGACACCTATAGAAATTTTTGCTGCATCTATGTATATCTTATTTAATTTTTCCACAATTTCATTAATTACACTGTCCGTAGCGTTTTCTAATTTGTTTAAATCTAACAATGCTACAACTTCATTTAGATGTTCAGTATCAATAGACTGTACATATACATGTTCCCTAGAAGGATCCCATGGTTTGATTTTTTCTACACATTCCGTTGTATTTGAACAATTCATACTGAAATCACTTTTTTGTAGTTTTAAATACAAAGCAATAGGTTTATGAACATCAGAAAATAATTTGTTTTGTTCAAGTACTTGCATATTCATTATATACTTATGAAGAAAATAATCACAAAGAAAATAGTCTACAGTGCTCGAACCTTTACACGTTACCTCTCCTAATGAGTTATCGCCAATACGACCGTTTACAATTAACAACTTATTTAATTTACACATTTCCAATAAAAGTTTACCATATGAGTTTTGAACTTTGTCTTCATTGTTTCTATCTAACACATCGTCTATAAGGAAATTTTCATTTTCCATGGTTTCAAAGATTTCACAAAATTGATCATTTTTTTCATTATCAACGCTGAAAATTTCTGTGTCTGTTCCGGTTCGAGCATTGAAGTCACCTGCTAACAAAACATGTTTGTCACTATGTGCCAATTCTTGCATCTCTAGTTCAATTGTACTAAATAAATCTTTACTACCGTATTTTGAATTTTCTGGAGGTATATATATATTTCCGATTAGTAGATTTTTTTCATAAAGCGTATATTTTTTTGAGATTTCTAACCACAGTACAGCTTTACATTCTGTTTCATGGATGCTAATAAAGTTTTTTAATTCATTTTTATATGCTAAAATTATACCTCCAAAGTTCACTCTACCATATTTAATTCTATTTTTCATCTTTATTTCAAAACCTTCGATTTCAATTATATCCAAATCATCTGTTTTTGTTTCTTGGAAACACAATATATCATATTGCCCCACTAGCTCTTGAAACTCTGGATAGTTTAATTTTTTCTTTATTCCGCAACAGTTTAATGAGAGGATTTTTAATTCATTGCTTTTCTGCGCGCAGTTTCTCACGTTTGGTACATGTACACACTCCCCGGAGAGTCCCTAGTGTTTTTCTGGGGTGGAGTTGATTCTCCTGCGTTTGTTTGTAGAGCTGCCGTATCTGTTAGGGGTGCGTTGGGAGTACTTCAGTGGCTCAGCTGGTCCTGTGTTCTCTGGGTCATATGGCCTTCCGTTCACGTATAAGATGTCCCTGACCATCTTCACAGTTTCACCCTTGCGTCGTAACTCCTTCATAATGGGATACAGGCTTTTCCTTGCTTGCTCGATCTCGTCCGGAAATTGGCGATTTATTTGGAAGGGTTTTCCTTTCAATTTGTTTGCACATTGGAGTACGTAGTCGAGATCACGTTGATAAATAAACTTTGCGACAATTGGTCGATTCCTTTTGTTGTTTTTCTGCCCAAATCAGAACATGCATGATTTGTATAAAACTCTCGCGACTGTTGTCGGCAGCCAAGTTGAAGCTAATAGTAATAATTCGGAAGAAAAGTAATGACAACGATTTGACTTAGACATTTATAAATTTTACAAATCAAACATTATAAAACTTACTTTGAACAATAAATATTGTTTAAGACGGCCCCCCCCCCTTCAAACTGCTTATCCACGATTGTCGAATAAATGCAAAGTTATTAAATTATCTTATGAATATAAGTATTGCCCATTTTCAAAAGTGAGTTATCTCCAATCAAAATCGGAACTCTTCTACACCAGCCTAACTTCCGCGGACTACGCAATACGATAATCCAACAAAATAGTGATCAACTTACACGCTGTATTTAAAAATTTTAAAAGAAGAAAACGGTTTGCATTTTTTTTTAGATAATAAATTATTTTATAAAGGGTCTGTAAGCCACCCCCTTTCAAGAAAGCTAAGTTATACGAATTAGCCAGGCACGTAGCATCGTCTTTAAAAGTTGGGGGGGGGTAGCCAAAGAAA
>NW_026937373.1:0-7970 GCF_032062105.1 Saccostrea cuccullata | reverse complement strand
TCACGGTAGCCTAGGGGTAGAGCGTTGCTTCGTGATCGGGAGGCCCGGGTTCGATTCTCGATCGCGGCGCCGCGTCCTACCTGAGACGTAAACATAGGTAGTGACTGTTCCTTCGCCAAGCGCTCGGCACAAGAAGTGAAAGTCACGGGTTTTTCGGATATGACCTTAAAAACGTAGGTCCCGTGTCACGGTAGGCGTCGGCACGATAAAGAACCCTCACTGCTCAATGGCCCGAGTGCCAGTATAGGTCTAAATTTGAAGCCCTTCCCGGCATCGGTGACGTCTCCATATGATAAAAAATTCTAAGAGGGACGTTAAACAATATACAATCAATCAATCAATCAATCACTACTAAGTCAAAAACGTACTGACATTCCCATTTTTTACTGACAAACTTAAAAATTACTGACAATGTACTGTCGTTCTTAAAATTAGACAATTACTGCCCTTTTTTACTGCCGGTGCTAAAATTAAAAGTGCTGACAATCTTAGTCGGTGCTGATAAATTTAAAAATTTACTGACCCGTTTACTGTCCCTGCTAAAAACTTAGACAAGTGCTGACATTTACTGAAATTACTGTCCTTATTTTTTCCCTCTGGGGAGGCTGAAAGGGGTGTAAAATAGTTTTTTTTTCTTTATTTCAACATAAATTATTATTTCATTTATTTGTTTTTTCATATAATTTTTAAATATGTCCAGAAGAAAAGATTAAAAAAAAAAGCTTCTTTGATCGATTTATAGAAAATTTATTTGAAAAAAAAATATTTTCAAGAGAAGGGATAAAATTACAAAACCGTCAAAAAGATAAGAAATTTAAAAAAAAAAAAATAAAAATCTTCTTTTAGTAGTGAGATATGAAATTTTACAGAGGTTCTTTCCTTTTTATATTAAACATTGTTATTATATGACATGCAGTTTATAATATTTTCTTAATTAATTTAACTCCCGACTTTCTTTTATATTAATTTAGAGAATTTAAATTTGATTTAATTTAAAAATTAAACTGTTAGATTAGATGTGTTTTATTCAATTTTAATTTAATTTATTCAAATTAGTTTGAATAATTTTAATAAACTCATAGCACGCGGTGGGGCTGTGGGTCCCCCTTTTGGGAAAACCGTTTGTTATAGATTTCATATCATGAAAAAATTTTTAATAATGTGGAGGCCGCCTCAATTTGATTTTGTGCATCAAACTTCCCGAACCCAAAGCATTTGCAAGAAGAAAAAAATTAAAAGGCAAACCAGAGATTTAGATAAAAAAGGAAGTTTTATTTCATTTATTGGGCAGGGGGGGGGGGGGGGGGGTTACGGCCTCATGATCATTGATCCTTTGACATTTTCATTGATTTAGTTACTGTCCGCATTACTCATCTGAAACAATGTACATCTTTAAGCTGATTTTCGAATCTGGATTTTCGGGAACCCCACCCGAAAGTATTATTTTAATTCAAATGTATGTAAAACCTGACATTTCATATTATCATCATTTGTCTATGCATACTCCTAAACAAAACGTTGATAAATGTTTTTTTAAATAGAGTTTTTAGATTCACAGGGATCATTTCTTTTCAAATTTAAAGGGGGGGGGGGGGTTACGTGCGAACAAATTAAAACAATGAACATTTATTTCATTATTTTACTGAAGTAGAGCACACAATACTGTTTGTATAATTTAAACTTTTTTTTATTAACGTGTTTAATTTAAAAAAATTAATAAATTTAATTAACTTATTAAAATCAATCGACGTTTCATAGCTTTGTTCGGTATCGAAACCAGTATCAGGATTTTACAGTAACACTGTGCTTTTTTTTCGTAAAATTTTCAAGTCATTTGCGGGTATCCCCCCCAATTACATAATCTTTCACGGAAACTCTGTGAAGCACCTGTGTGTAGAAGAAACCGGCTGAGGCGATCCGAGTGTGTACGGTAGCGGGTAAAGAAGACAATAGGTGTCACTGCAGCATTATAAAAAAACCACTCGCCGGATTTCACTGGAAGTTAGTTACGCAACATTCGGCACATGATTTTCCAACACAGTTAGAATTTGAAAAATTCAACACCAACACATACGTTATATAAAACTGCAATCTACAATCCTTCAACCTCTTCTTAGATTAAATAAATTATTTTTTTAACTCTACCGATTTAAGATTAAATTAACGATTAATGAAAAAGAAGAATGATGTAAAAACCCAAACCCGGGGAAAGCACACATTTTTAAAAATTTGCAAGGATAAATTTTTTTAAGAAGGGGTCATTACATCTAGTTTTGTAAAAGAAATTACTGGTTCCTAATATTTTTGTTAAGTCGTGTTAGTGTGGGTGTGGGACGTGAAGGGGGAAAAAATTTTGTTTGATTATCAAATCAAAAAAAAATTGTTCATAGTATATTTATTTAATTTTTTATAGTAATTTAGAATAATTAAAAAAAAAAAACAATTTATATGCGGCAATATCATGACAGTAAAAAAAATAGCGATTTAACTTTTTTAAACTTTGCCTGGGTGATATTGTTTTTTGGGAGAGAGAGAGAAAAATGAACGGCAACTCGACACTGAAGTTTGGGGGGCACCTACAGTTAGCGAATAATCTTAATCTTATGAAAAAAAAAGATGTTAATAAAACCTGAATAAAATATATCATGACTGGTATAAATTGATAAATGCAAAAACAAATTTTTATAAATCCTTTTCAAGTTCTGATATTTTTTTTTAGGTAATGTGTTTGGGGGGGGGGGGGGGGTTGTTATACATGTATACTGAGGGTTCGAAAAAATTTTTTAGCACTGGTTGACGGGCTTATGACTTTCAATTTTCACTACTTCGTAAAATATTTTACTAGACAAGTCCGACTTCTGGGTTTTTATTATGTTAACTCTAAAATCCCCTCGCCTACTTAGGCACATAAAATTAAATTAATTCCAATTCACCGATAGCTACGGGGGAAATGGTAAATATGAAAATAAATTTTTTGTTCAAATTGAATCATGATTAAAAAATACTTAATACTTAAAAAACTAAATGTATTCCCCCCCCCGGCAATGTGAATAAAAAGAGTCTTTTCAAGTAATTTAAAGCGTCAGTACTGTTTGTATCTGGGGGGGGGGGAGAGAGAGAGAGAGAGAGAGAGAGAGAGAGAGAGAGAGAGAGAAAAGAAAATATTGGAGAAAATGGTGATACTGCTAATATTAGTTTTCCGCCGACCTAGTAAATATAATATTTTCCGTAAGATTCTATAATTGCTACCAGTACATAATTTTTATTGCTTGTCTGATAAATATTTATTAGTCTCCACTTGGGGGAAAAAAATTAACAAGGCATAGTACAAGTTTATAAGTGGAATACTGTACTGTTAAAAGGGGGAAATCCCGTATGAGCAAATGAAACCGGAAATCCGTTAACAGGGGTAAAAAATTATTTGACTTTAAATTCCAGAACATTAGGCAACTGAATTACCTTTGAGTAACTCATTATTAATATTTATAAGATTCCCTATTTTAACAAGAGAAACCCGTCCTGTTTGTGAAAAGAAAATTAATACAACTTTCCAAATTGGAAAGGGGGGGGGGGTCTTAAAGTCAGATATCTGTGTGCAAAGAAATTAATAGATGAAAACTAACTTGATGAATAATTAATTTGAATTTTTAATTGAACTGGGATAGATATATTCTACACATAAATTTAAACTTGATTTACACATAGTTAATTTCAAATCATATTCTGAATTATTTTACAGATATCGATAATTTTTTTTAATTGATCAAAAAAAAATAATAAACTTTTTTTTTTATCAAAAATTAAAAAAAGACTGTTTTTTAAAAGCAAAGTATAACACACAGTCATTTTCACACCACTGCAGCCTCCCCCGAGCAAAAACAATAGGGACAGTAATTATCAGTAAATGTCAGCACTTGTCTAAGTTTTTCAGCAGGGACAGTAAAGGGTAGTAATTGTCTAATTTTTCAGCACCGACTAAGATTGTCAGCACTTTTCTAAGTTTATCAGCACCGGCAGTAAAAAGGTCAGTAATTGTCTAAGTTTTCAGTAACAACGGTACATTGTCAGTAATTTTCTAAATTTTCAGTAAAAAATGGGGTGTCTCGTTTTTTACTTGTAGTGAATCAATCTTTATATAATTCCTTTCGGGATCGGGGTCATTTGGGAAAAATAAAAAAAAAAAAAGGGAAATTTAACTCTTTTAATTTCTTTCAATATACCTGTTCCCACTGATTTTATTAGTGTCTCAAAAATTTGTACTTTGTTTTCAAAAAAACATAAGAAAAAAATATGTCCATGTAATGTATTGGGTTTCATAACTAATAAAAAGTAGATACTGAATTCAAAAAAGGTATTTTAACTCAATCACCATGCTTGATTGCATTGTTTACCTGATGCGATGATGATTAACACGCAAGGAGCCAAACTTTGAAGGTGCTTGAAATAATAGGTAACAACTACTGGGGTAACAATAGTTTAATTTTATTACCTAATCAAATGAATTTTGTTGTTTTATTAAAAATTTAATATTTTATCTATTTTGTATATGTTTCATTTTTTCATATCTTTTTAAACTTGACTTGTGTTTTTTTACCGGTCAAAACTGACCTTCATTGACCCGCAACCTATTTAGAAAAAAAAAAAGATCCGAGTTTCATATTTAGCTGTTTTAACACTGAACTGACATGGTAAACAATCATCTTATTTGATCTTTCGACATTGGTTTTAAGAATTGTGGATTTCAATGCACAGATAAATACAAAGTTGGACGTGGGGACCCGGGTCCTTCTGGTGAAACCTATCATCCGAGGTCCTGTGTCGCAGTAGGTGCACTGCTGGCATGAAAAAGGTCCCTCTCCTCCGGCAAGTGGTAGCGTCTCCATAAGAGTGAAAAATTTTCGAGAGGACTGAAAACAATAGTCTATACAATCAATCTTAAATTAATATCACAGATGCACCATATCTAGGTACAAATTTACCATACGGTACGGGAATCTTCTGTACTGAATATACAATTGTGAACACTTAATACGGAAAATAAAATTAGGTAATAAAACAATTATTTAATGCCTGAACAGTCAATAGACCAGAAATTTTTTCCCTCGGTGCAGGGAGCAGCTCAGTGTGTTCTATTGCCCGAGGCCGTAGTACGTAGTACCCGCAGTATATTAATCCAAGTGCACATTATGACATCATAGTTCTTTCCCATTCAAGGTAATAAAACACATCAACAAATCAGCAACGGTGCGAGGGCATAGTGTAAAATGAAAAATGTATTTTTTATGTATTGGATTAAAATCATAACAAAATTTTTCTATTTAAAAATATGTATATAAATTTTCTTATAGAAACTACTACTATTAAGTCTAGTAAAAGTGTACAAGAACTTACACTCGATAATGAAATATCTCCGCAATATTTTTTTAAAATTCATTTCAAAAACGTGAAAAATCAAAACGTTCTGAAATGTATCCGTTATAGTTATACTGTATGATATATTCATTCAAATGATATTCCTTGTAAGTAAATCTTGGTTTTTCAATGAGTATTCTTAATATAATTACTCCATCTTGACGTGTTAAGTGAAAAATAAAATTTACTTTAGCAGAAACTACTGATAACTTGCGTGACGATTTATATGTATTTTTAGGTGATTGAAATTCAAACTGTTTTTCTAACAAAAGCACAAAAACACGGACGTTTTAAAGGGGGGAATATGTTAGTATGATACGAAAAACATAATGAAACAGAAGATATTCATTCTTTCACCTGACGAAGGATAATAGATACGGATGTAATAAGATATTTTTCTTTTATTCTAAACTCTACCAAAGTTGATTATCTTCCGCCTTTTATTCATTAAGTGGAATGAATTAACTTAACATAAAGCGAGACAAATAATAAGCTTTCACGATTTAATTATCTAGATGTTATAAAGTATAGCTTCCATATGTGTAAAAATAGATGAACTTCCGCCTACATCTGAAGGGCGGAAAAAATTCCACATAAATCGAGACAAATGATATGCTATCTTAAAACTTTCTTTTTCAAATTTTTGTTGATACAATAACTTATAGTTTCCTTATTCTAACGTCTAGCAAAATTGGTTATCTTCCGTCTTCAGTTCGATAGGACATCAATAAATAAAGTCAAAGTTCTTTATATCCAATGAAAGGGCTTTCCACAAGTATCACATACGCAAGTGAGTTAAGGCTACATATAGAGGTTTCTTTGCACAATATTAATTAAATTTCATAATTGCTCTACTTACCGCACAATAAATGTAAAGACTTGTTTTCTAATACGTTCTTGGTACCCACGACATGCGATTGCCAGTGCACATAATGACGTCATTTTATGACGTCATCGACCTCTACTACAGAAGAAACATCAACAAAATAGCTTTGGCGCAAGGGCATACCTTACTTTATTTTACAAAAACTAGGTATAAAGAGACGCAGACAGAACACTGGCGGACAACATTCATTGCTTTTTGCAAGTTTTCATAGCAACGAAGGACATTTTGGAACTGAACGACCTCACTGCACAACTACAACCAGTGATCGTCCTTTGAGAAAAGTTTCAGGAAGGTTGTCCCAATTCATCTTCGAGAAACAGCCGGAATAACAAAAACATGCATACAATTGCAATATGTCGCTCGACTTTTTTCGTTTGATACACGACCAAAATTGTATGAGGAGTAACATTTTAAAGGAATTTCACAGTTTTTTTTTATTCTAAGTAATCATGGCGACATACTGAATTATGTAATGTGTGTGCCAATTTGTATTGAAATATAAAAATAGGCATAGCAACACCGTTACTCAAAAGAAAATAAAATTACTAAATTTTGCATCTTATTGTAATCAGCTTCAATCTTTAAGACTTCTTTTTTAACGTATACAATAAAGTCATGTCTATCGGACGTTTTTTTTCGTAAGAAAATAGTTTAAAAGTTGGGGTTCATGCATTACACAGAAACTAAATTCAACTCTCTTTTTTGACAACTTTATAAAAGATAAAAATAAAAAAAAAAGATGAATGTATCATCCAAATTTAAATTTGAAACATCGCAAACAAAAATTTCCCAAACTTAAATGTACAAGAGGAGTTATTTTATCAAATGATGAATCATATAGAAAATATATGTACAGCAAGAGGCCCATGGGCCACATCGCTCACCTGAGCACTATGGCTAGGAAAAAATAGATTTGTTATTGGAGACTTTAAATCCAAAAGTAATCCCATGACCAGTCATTGTTTTCCTATTCTTGAAAAGATGATTTTTAAAGATCAAGGAGTATCAAAAAATTGTGAACTATCTCTATATCTACAAAGTACAAATTTAGATTAGAATAAAAGTTAGTACACACATAGCCATACACAAAATTACATATGAATTCAAAAAGAATATGCTAATAAAAGTTTTCCTCCTTGTTTGGGACGTCACAATGTGAAAATTACATCACAATGTAGGTCTTTTATGACGAAAAATGATTGCTCAGTCGAACTCGTTCAACAAAGGACTGTACATTTTATTGAATCTTTGAAATCCCTATGCAATATCATGTAATAATTTGTACACATTTATTAAGATGAATTCCTTCATATAAATTCAATCAATGACTGAATTGATCGTTTTAGTGAAGGAAGACATATGGTTAAATATGACACTTGTCATGGTGCCCAGTAAAAGCAAGTTTGAAAAGGTATGTGTTTTTAATTAAGCAATTTGCTATCAAAGACCTCCAATTTACACTTTGAAAAATAGTTAAATATGTGAACAATAACATCATAATAAATACCTAAGATATCGTTTACATTAGATTGTAAACATATAAGAAAAAAAGGAGGACCATTTTTTATCCACCTTGAATAAAGTCTCTCCCAGGACAGAAGGTTTGTGTTTTAATGGTCGCCATGCTTACTTTTGGAAAGGATATTCTTATCCACCCATTCTGTTGCCAGAT